>NC_143582.1:84628002-84928002 GCF_048544385.1 Mastigoproctus giganteus | reverse complement strand
TGTTTTAATTTCTGCACCAAAGCAACACAGGTTGTCGGGCGTATTATGTGTGTAAATTGTCAAACGACAGTCGCCCGAGACAAACTAACTTGTCCACGGTGTGGGAATCCATAAAAGTTCCTCACAAAATAAATGTTTATTATGATCTAAAATTGCAGGTACACTTTAACACCTCTTACAGGTGGGGGATGAGGGCAACGAGGACAAAGTGCAAAGAGAATATATGTAAGAAGGGGAACACATCAAATTGAAAGTAACTTATGTGATAATAAATAAAACTTATAAAGAAATCTCTGTGTACATATATGATATTCTTGCCAAAAAAATCGGAAATAAAGATTGAAAATTTAACCAAATAAAATAAAGTCTGTCTATGTTATATGTAGTGCCTAGACCGATTGAAAGAAAATAAAATTTTTTGAAAAACCCGTGAAACGATAGTCTCTTTACAGGCTTAAAGTTTTGATAAAACGAGGCAGATAGAATAACTAGAAGAAAATTTTTCAGAATGGATCAAATAGATTCAGTTTCAGCCTGATATTACTCAGAGCACTCATTTTTTTTTTTTTTTTTTAATTAAGTAGCCTTCATTCAGCTGCACTCATGAACAGCTGTCAGGCTATGCATAGATTTATGTCACCAGCGTAAGCTACAAGGCTATGATGAAGCATAATAGCGGAAGAATCAAAATCTTCCCGCGGGAGGTTCCCCTTGAGGTGTTTATAGACCTCTCAAAGAAAACCTCTCCATCCAAAGATAAAACTATCATAGTAAGCTTATAAGTTAATGTAACTTTAATAGAATGAAGGCTGACTTGTGTAGATTAGGGTAAAGGAAATTCTAGGTATAAAACATCAGTGAATCATGTCTGAAAATGTTCTAAGGCCAGGATGTTTATGAAATAAAAAATCACTAAAAATATACACTTCTGTCTACCCCTTGAAAGGGCCCACACAAGTGTTTTTCCCTATGCCATATGGAAAATGCTCAGTTCTAATTCCATCAACACTGAAGGAATCGTATGTGCTTTATTCAGATCTTGGGCGAGGTACTCGACCGCTGGCGAGTGTTGTGCGGTCTCTTTTAACCCATAAACTCAGGGTAGACAAAGGTTTTTCATCCAGCAAAATGTTTGTTTTTGTTTTTTCTCCAAACAGTAGAATGGTAGGGGGTGTGTGTTAGGTGTGTATGTGTTAATTGCCCAAGCAACTACAGCTATGGGACATCAGTATATTGTGTCTGTAATTATGCTTACATCCTTCGGTCGGTTTGCTGGACGAAAAATCCGAGGTTCAGGGAACAAAAATGTCCAATCCGACTGACCCATTAAGTTCTGGGAAAAACCTAATAACAATTCTTCGCGTCACTGACTGGACTCAACTCGGACCTTTGCAACCCACCGTGAGAGAACGGTTGTTATAACCACTGTTCTATCCCCGAGGGCAATTCCCGAGATATAAAACTTCAAGCTACGAAAATTTTAATGAAACACATTAGCAACTGCGTACGCAGCTAAAATGATAAAACAAAATCAGTCTGCATAAAAGGCATGATTCCATTACATCTCATAGTGTGAACTTCTTTACAACAAATTGCCTCTCTCTCTCTCTCTCTCTCTCATAATTCTAATAAGCAACTGTTTCCTAATATATGGCTATTATTCTCAGTTGAATATCCACTGTTCAGACGGCTCCTTTTCGGAGTTGCTTGATCCTTCATCGATGGGCGGGTGAATAGGAACCCAAGATGTAACAGCTGAAAAACAGTGTTGTGGAAATAAGTTAGAATCCCAGTAATCTGATACTTTTTTATTTTAATTTGATAATTAAAGTGCTTGGTGAAATACGATGATATCCCGATGCATTTGGCATGTGTGTACAATGTCATTTGGTCTTTCGTAATCTCATTTAATATTTATTGCAATAATAGTGGAAAATAACTAAAAAAATATTTTTGCAGTATAGAGTAAATACAAGGTAAACAAGGGTAAGGTAAGGTTTATCGGCTGGGGGGATGCACCCATCAGTTTCCAAAAGACACAGTAGACTTGGATGACAATTCAACTTAAAACTTTTAACTAAGTACCATCTCTAGTGACGAATATTTATGCCTGATACACTTACTTTTCGAGTTAATATATTTTTTTCTGTTTTTAAGCATTTGAAGTAACATTTCACAATGAAGCATCCCAGCGTTACATCTACGCACATTCCAAGAGTTTACTTAACAAAATAGAAGCAGTCCAAAAAAAAATCTCTTCCCCTATATCATGTTCTGTAAATCTCTATTTTATCTATCAGTATAGTGGGAATCGCTGTGCGATTACTTTCATCTGAAACCCCTAAGCACCAGAAGGATTATTGGTAACATCACCCTTCGTGCCAAAGTAATCACTATGAAGCAACTGATATCCTTAGCAGAATCAACTTCCATGCTCCTCCTAGACAAGTCAGGAATCTTATTCTGTTTCAACTTTGCTCTGCCAACGTGATTTTATGAAGTTCAGTCCACTAAAGGGAATTACCAGGTTAGCAAACAACCTTTTCATTGAATTTTTTGACGATTCTCAATCTCTGATGAACTCCGTCCACAAGTATGCTTCATCTCTTGAACTGCAAAGTGATTAGTTCTCATTTAACCTTTTTGGTTTGTTTTAATTAATTAATTTCTTTAATGTTTTTATGTTTTGTGTTTTTATTTATTTCTGTTGTTTGTCTTCTACTAGTAATTAAACTTACTGTACACTTCTTATTGTGTATATGATTTTAATGTTTGAACCTATTTTAATGGTTTATTTTTCTGTTGGATTTCTCTCTTTCTATAGTTTTCCATTCTGTTCATTGTTCTCTTTTTCAGATACATTGTTAATGGTTACCTGTTGTGCATCTTTTTGTCAATAAAATAAAATAAATATACAACCTTTTAATTATAACTGAACATATAACTATTCTCCCCTGGAGACTTGCCCTCTTTAACTTTTCTAGGAAACGTTCCTCTGGGATCATGATATATCTTATTTTACTGCAGTTTGGCTCCTTAACATTCTGCAGAGAGTCGAGTTTGCTTTAGACTGCTAAGAAAGTATTTATAACTATGCCCAGTGACAAATTTTGGATTATTTTGTGAGTCATGTTAGTTTCAAAGTCAGTTACCACCAAGGAGTTACAACTCATCTGTCGTTTTCTGGGGTATCTGTGGACTTTCCAATGCTGCACCCAGCTGAGGGACCTATTTTAGGATTATATCACAGCTAATGACTAAATAATATCCTATTTCGAATATCATCTAAAACACTTTTTCTTGATTCGGATCGAATATTTATCCTTTAATCCATACAAATTTATCCTTACAGCCACACAAATTTTGCGATCAATTTATAGTATACATGATGTAGAAGAGATTCTAGGAAATCTTGGCTGAAGTACTTTTATTTCAATCAGCCATCCTGGAAGAAGACAGCCGCCATTTAAATTATTAGTTCCACACGATCAGTGAGGACTCTTGTTTATATTCATTTTGTTGCACATTACAAACTAACCTAGATTTATAGTGTATGTTGAGGTACCCTAGCATAATCCAACCGAGATACTTTTATTGAGATTCAGCCCCTTAAAATAGGACTCCCGCCATTCAGTTTTTAAGCATCATCCCACCGATTTTGATTCCGATACAAACAAAAGTTTTAATCAGTATGAGGTGGATGGAAAGTTTTAGTTCAAAGAATTTATGTTATAATATTCTTCTGTGATCTTTTTATTTATCAGTTTAAAAATATATATGTATTTATACTTGTATTTAAACTATAAATACCTGTATTTATACTATGTATTTAAACACATTGAGATTCCAAAAAAAGAATAATTTTTATTACATATTTTTACACAGTAGCTCTCAGTTATTACAAACATGCAAACAGACACCTGCTTTTCGCACTTTGTTTTTAATTTCTTTTATTTATTTACAAAGGGAATGACAGAGGGCAGTAAGAAAATTAAATAACAGTGAATATAGTGAACTTTTTCCCTTATAAGAAAATGTTTAGAGTAAACCAACGAAATAAAAAAAGAAGAGTAGGAATATTATAGTAGAAAGTATAAGAAACTATTTATAACTATGACCAGTGACACACTTTGGGTAGTCTTGCGAGTCTCATTAATTTCAAAGCTTATAAAATCACATGAATCTATTTACAAACAAAGAAAAACACTGAAATTTTACCTAATAAATAAATACCTTATTATATTATTATATACCTCGTATTTCCTGATCGAAGTTGGACATACGAAGGAACTTTGTTGTTATACAACGTACTGCCATAAAGACTGTTTGATAATGTGTCACAAAAACAGTAGAAGTCAGCTGAACACGATCGGTAACCTGAATTTCACTTGATTCCATACGTAGATCCTCAACTTGACTGAATAAATAGACTATACAATTATGGTCTGATGATGGGTTCCGGCAAGGTTCTCGAAACGTTAATTAATTATATAATATATTTATTCAGTAAGGCTAAATAAACTAACTTTTATCAAATCCACGTGGTATAATAGTGGTTATTTAGAGAGGAAAATTCCTTGGAAATTCACCACGTAACGTCATTTCTTAATTATATTAGCTTAGCTTAGTTTAGATGTGGGTTAAGCGTCCAAAGCAACTAAAGCTATGAGGTGTGAATATATTGTGTATAAATCCGAAAAATCCGAGTTTTCAGGGGGGTAAAAACCATGCAACCATCGCCTGACTGGGATTGACTAACTCAGCCACATTGATATATACAGTGGTTGATATATACAGCCAGTGGTTTCGGATACACATCATGCCTGGGCATCCGAAAAATGTCTAGTATACTTGCTGATTAATGGCGATTACGTATATCTTAAGAAAGAAAAATATATAGTTGTATTGTACATAGTCTTATCGTACTACTATAGGCCATATTCCGTGAGTTACTTAAATAAAAACTGTAGTATAGCATCGTGTTTATATATATTTATATATTGATTGGAAAAGTAAATCCCCAAACGGAATGCAAATCACAAATTGATCTCCTAATATTCCAGTAATTGGCTTCAGGCTGACTGACGCTATTTAGAGATAAGCAGCAAACGTTGTCCATATGATATACATATTCTTAATTAATGACTTGAATTGAAACTCTTTGATTTCCCTTGGGTTGTAATTTCTTTAGTGATTACTCCACATCTTCGCCACTACTTATTAAGCTTGTGAAGCTACTTTGTAAAACGCGTGTTTACAAAAGTGTTAGTAGTTCTTTAGTATTTCTCCTGATCATAATGACTAAATAAGATTGAGTATAACAACTGAAATATTGAATCAACTCTTCTTTCTCGGTGTTATCCTCATATTAATTCCATTGAAAGAACGAAGTACCATTTCTGCAGTTAGGTGAATCTTGTCCCGAGGTTCAAGAGAGTGGAGATTGTAGTTTCGAAGGATATGACTCAAGACCACTTTTTGTTCCATCATTGCAAATCTCTGGCCTAGAGAGAAAGAGAGAAAATAAAATGAATGTTACTTAAAACGAAAAAAAAAAAAACGTTATAATTGACTTAGATGTAAAAAATGTACGAATATTTTATTTCATATAACAATAATCGTGCAACTTATTAAAGAGCTCAGTTAATATTCTTAAATAATGCTGTTGATCTGAAGCAATTAAAGTTATATCCGTTAGCGTTGTATAATTTTGTCGCCGAAATTGAGTGACATAAACGTCATAAAAATGAGGGATTTTGATGATGTTTATGTCACTCTACAAGTTTAATGTCGATGACAAATTCGTACAGTATTTACCGCTTATAAGTGTCAGGAACATCTCCAAGGAGAATTGAAGGTGTTCTTGGGCATGTAATACGCCCCTTGTTCACTGGTTTTGTTGTCAATTTAATAATTGCACTTGAAGGTGCTTTTAAAATGCCACGTCAGCGCTTTAACTCACTAGATAGTTTTTGTTATCTGTGCAGAGATTATACAATTTAATCTCAGAGACAGTCTATAACGTCGCTATTAAAGAATTCATATGATCTAATTATAGTTGGGAAAGGACGTGGAGGTTACGTGGTGATTTTACACGCTAAGAATAAACTATCTTAATGTTCTCGTGGTATAAGAGTGGTCATTACTAAAAGTGTAAATCATATGAACGTTATTTTGGCTGCAAATTAGGTTATCCGCTGAAGAAGTGGGCTTCTCATATATATTGCAGTATTACGCGCATCTCAGAGTCTGCCTCGGTATCATTGCCATTCGATTAAGCCAAACACATAATGTTAATTATATTATTGAAAAACTGAAATTGAAGGACGGAAAGGAAAGATAGAATAAGAATTGAGTGTCCGCATATCCCATCGACCATTAGATCAATCGAACTACGTGTTCCTCTCTCCTCAGAAGCCTGGTCATTAGAAGAGGAAAATACAGATGACCCAATGGAAAGTGTCCATACGAGCTCTGAATCAGAATACGAATGCCCACACCCAAAAAGTCTCATTTTATAACTTAAACGTAAAAGTAAACGATCTTGTGCGTGATTTATATCTAAGGCACAGGAAGAGCCTTTGGGATCTAGTCCGAAGGAATGGAATTTCTGGTAAAAGACAACTATTATTATTATCTCTCCCTGATGGGGCTCGTGCGGGTACTGGTACCAAGTGTAGAGGGTGGTTGTTTTGCTGTTGTTGTTGTTGAAGAGCATGAGCGATTAAGGCCATATTGCTCCGTATATACTATCTGTAAATTGCATGCGTTCTGTGGTCGATTTTCTGTTTGTGATTATTCCGAGAGGGGCATGGTCATTACGAAAGAAAAAACAAACGAAATAAAGACTATATTTCTACGTCGTTTATTGTACTGCATGTTAAAATTTAATAAAAATTTCAATTTTAATAAACGTTACGCTTCCTCTCTAAATCTGTGGGTGCTAGACAATATCAGACTTCAAATTTGGATTTATTCCATCAAAATCCATGGGATTTTGATGGAATAAATGGATTTATTCCATGGATTTATTCCATCAAAATCCAAAATCCATATTTCGGATGTAAAAAAAAAAAAAAAAACCAGAAACTTAAAATTTGTTGACCACTGTAGTATAACAAATGTGTTGTGTATTTTTTGTGAGATAGGTTGTACTCGTAACTACTGATCTCACAGTAGATTGAGATTCCTTCCACTTTGAGTTGAATGATTACATCTGGACGGACACAATGAAGACAATACGCGCTTCAAGCATTTGCGAATGTACCTAAAAATCGTTACGATACATACTCCGAGACCTCGATAATATCGTTGACCGGGATTGGTATAATAAGGAGAGGGGAGTATCAATTAAAAATGGAAGTAGGAGAAAGGTGTACAAAAATCATTATTTAATAATGAGGAGAGGAGTTTTTAAAAAATAATTCGCTTGATGTGAAGTTGAGTTAGATTCATTTTTAGATTCATGGTTATTTTCTCCATTTTTATGCACTTTTCTATTGCGTTTCGTTTAGGGATCGAAATGGAACTCGTTAATAAAACATCTTATTTTTAATAATCAAGTACGGTCCGGTCTATTCCAGGCCGTGGTTTTTATGCCATCCAACAATCAAAGATTCTCACTTCACAGTTTGAATATTCATTATTGCTGCTTGTTGCTAGTATATCTAAAGCGCATATGAATCTTTGAGTTATTTCCTTTGCGTGTCGAGCTGGAATCTAACAAAAACTGGATTGGAATTTTCTTGCAAAAGCAAATGCGTTTGAAAATGCTAAAAGGAAATGTTCCATTAGCAAGATAGTACTGTTGTCTATCATTTTGAAGTTTTTCTTATTTTGAGAAGTGGGTTGAATTTTTTAGCATCAATGTTTTTTCCCTATAAGTGTGAGCTACATATAAGGATAAATACAAATTTACCCTTTATTGATTTTATGTATTTAATTAAATACTGACATTTATACATCCAACTCACCAATGCAATTCCTTGGTCCAGCTGAGAAAGGAATGTAAGAATAAGGATGACGGCCAACAACATTTTCTGACAGAAAACGATCTGGATCAAAAACTTCTGGGTTAGGAAAAACTTCGGGATTTCTGTGCAACATGAAGGTGAACAGCATACATGTTGTACCTTGTGGAATGGTGAATCCATCTAATAGAACAGTATAAAAAACCTTTAAGTAAACTGCAATCAACTCGAGTATCTTTAAAATAAAAGTTTGTTTCATTTTTATTGTGGATTAACTATGAATTAACATTAACCATGAGCTTAACTCTTTTTGCAGCTTTTTTAATTATTAACAGAAAAAAATTACATTTTTGTATAGTTGGCCCTATTATTAATTAAAACAGATTATAGAGTTAAATCAAACTTTGAAAATAATAAATTTTCGTCTTATACTCTGTATACCGATGCCAGAAGTGTTTAGGAATTGATTATAACTGTTTTATTGAGGCCCGTATACTGGCGTAACAATTATCAAAGGACCGTGCATTTTTCTGGTGACATCAAGCTCCAGTCGGTCCCAACAGCAAGTATATATATAAACATTGAAATCCATGAATAAATAGCCCTTTCACGCAATTAACTTCATACCACTCTACCTGTGATGTATAGGAAACAATGGCCCCATGAGATGCGCTATCAGCTGTGGTGCTTCCTATTACACCTCAGGTGGAGTGGAGTGCAGAGGATGGAAGTTGCTATGTGATAAGACTGTTAGCGTACTACCTGGGCTGAAATAAGATACTTACTGACTTTTACATCGTGTTGAAGTTCTCTTCCGATAAACGGGAGTGACGGGTACAGCCGCTGACTTTCCTTAAAAGAATAATAAACATTAAACTGTTGTATTTTTTAAATTATATTGCATTATCAGTTAAATTACTTCTATTCTACATATGCCACTTAGAATCAAATTAATATGAACTGCAACGTCCCAAAATCAGAAACTTCGAGACTTAAAACGTTGCTGTTTTCGAGATTTTCCGATTGTTAGACAACCAGTTTCTCATTTTAATATAATCATATTGTCATGCATTCAGTTCAGTAGTGCGTATTCTATGCTGTAAAGTTGTCCTGTCTGTGTTTGATAAATTGCCCCTTGTCAAACATAATAGTTGATTACTTTTAACGACTTTTGGATTCATAAGCCAAACAACTTAAAGGTTTTGAGAAGAAAGTAACTATCAGTGAAAGGCTCAAGAAGCAAGCTATTTAGTAGATGAGCTAGTTGAACAAAAAAAGAAAAGTCACACTATTGCTGAAAGCATGTCTCACGACGTCGCAGTTGTCTTGTCTGAAATACTGAAAAGTACTCACTTTGTTCCCCAGTCGACGAGTCACTAGCAAAACTCAGCTGTTGGCATTCGATTTTAAAACCAAGGTGAAACAACGGAATTTTTTTGTTGTAACGAACTACCAAAAATTCCCAAAGGTGAACACATTTTTAGCATCTTGTCTTATTATTTGGAATCCTGTGGTTTTTTCTTGAGCTAGTGTTGGAATTTGCACACTGGTCCCCTCACTGGTTGGCTCAATAATAAACTTTGTTGTGCTCGTCAAACTAAAAACCCTGATGTCATAACGACACTGCTCCTCCACGGGAAGTTCTTGTTTTTAAAACGATTGGGGAGTATTTAAAGAACGTCTTGATGTAGCCGTGAATTGGGATAACTTTATGAGGCAGCCCCTCTTTAGTCACGCATATTTGCAAAGCTGTGTGAAAATATGCAAAAAAGACCACGTTACTTTCCTTCTACATGGTTAGATGACTTTCAAGAAGGAAAGTTTCAACAATTAACAAATGCATTTCAGCTGCGAGAAGTATTGATTTTCTTCAAAGATAATAATAAAGCTGGTTTTTCTGACTTTCTTGAAGATACAAAATAGTTACTAAAACTATCCTACTTAGCAGATATTTATCCGCAACTAAAACACCTTGAACACCAGCATGCAGAGCGCAAATGCAAACATTCTAACTTCTACATAAAACTTCTTGCACTCAAGATTAAACTCAAGGTTTGGAAAAAATACCGTTCAAGTGAAAATATTGAAATGTGTCCGCTCCTACTTCAGGTTCCGAGTCAGTCAGATTATGAGGACGTCATCCCATTAATTATCAATCATTTGGAATCCCTGACAGAAAAGCATGTCCAATACTTTCCTTCTTCTTCATCAGAAATATATGACTATATTAGGTATCCTTTTGTTTAGTTCTCACCAACTTCACAAAATTTACTCTGGCTGCAAGAAAAAGAGCAATTGACTGAACTACAGCGCGATCGAACTTTGAAGATAAAATTCAATGAAGTGTCACCTGATGTGTTTTCGATTTCCATAAGAAAATAGTATCCTATGATCTCGACAAAAGCAGTGAACATTTTACTCCAATTTCAACTTCTTATCTCTGTGAACAAGCTTTCTCATGTCTGAAAAACATTAAAAGCAAAGGAAAGAGAGAAATCGTCCGCTGTCTATCGCTAAGGTATGTTTCAAAAATTTGACCAAGGATCAACATAAAACGAAAAAAAGCCCAAATATCACACTGAAAGTAAACCTTGTATTGATTTTGGATGCGAGTTTATTTTGATGTTTAGGCAAACTTTATTTTGATGTTTAGGCAAACTTTATTTTGATTTGATATTGTCGTATTGAGAAAAGAATTAGATGATACAAAATACACCGGAAAAATTGCTTCAAATTTTTTATTATAATGTAAGACGACTTATATAGTAGCTCTTTACGAATAAATTTTCTTAGCAATGATTTAGTAGTAACTGAAGTAATTTCATGCGTTCCCCAATGTCAATGGTTTCTAGCCGGTAAACGTTTTCGTAGGAGGGGATTCGTCCATGGAAAAAAGGTTAAAAAATCCTGATCTTTGTCTCAGAGATTATCCTACAACATGCACTCTTTTCTCTTCCAATCCTTTGGGTTTTTTTTTTTTTTTTTTTCTTTTCACATGAGTAGTAAGTACTTTAGTGAAACAGGGATAAGAACTCCTCTCTCCCCCACTACTCCCTCCCCTATAGGTTTTAAGCCTCATCATCAATCCACCACAGGATGAAGTCCTCTCCAGCAACTTTCCAGTTCTTTCTGTTTTGTTCAATGGCCATCCATTTACTACTCACAAACTCATGAATTTCATCTGTCCATCTCCGTCGTTGTCTTCCAGGTTTTCTTCTAGCTCCTCTTGGGTACCATTTTGTTATTTTCTTAGTCCATCTGTCATCATGTCTTCGAGCTATGTGTCCTGCCCAAGACCATTTTAGTTCTTTAGTTTTGATAAGAATGTCCTTTACTTGAGTTTGCTTCCTAATCCACATTTCTCTTCTTATTTAACAGTCTGATTCCCAATATAACTCGTTCCATTCTTCGCTGTGTAGTTCTCAGCTTCTCTTCCATTCTTTTGGTGAGTGCCCAAGTTTCACTTCCATTAGTCATGGTGGGAAGTATACATTGGTTCATTATTTTACGTTTCAGACAAACTGGGATATTGCTCTTCAGTATGTGACTATATTTCTTGAATGCTATCCATCCGAAATTTATCCTTCTCTTGACTTCCAGCCATTTATCATTATTACAGCCAATGACTTGTCCCAGATAAGTACATGACTCCATCATTTCAATTACTACTCCTTCAACGATTATATCCCTTTCTGTGGCATACTTGTTCATCATTACTTTTATTTTAGCCATATTCATCTTTAGTCCGAAATCCTTACTAACTGTGCATAACTGATTAAGATTTTCCTCTAATTCTTTGGGATCGTGGCTTACTAGCACAATGTCATCGGCAAATCGTAAATGGTTTAGGTACTCTCCGTTCACATTGACTCCTTTCTGCGACCAGTCTAATCTTCTGAAAGCTTCCGCAAGGGCAGCAGTAAACAACTTCGGAGATATTGTGTCTCCTTGTCGAACTCCTTTCTCAATTTTAAATTTGCTACTGTCTTTGTCTAGTCTAATAAAGGAGGTAGCATTCTCATATATTTTCTTCAAAATCATAATATATGGGGTATCTATGCCTTGTCTTTCCAGTGCCCGAAACATTGCCTTATGCTGTATGGAGTCAAATGCCTTTTCATAATCCCCAAATGCCAGGCATAATGGTGTTTTATATTCATTTGCTTTCTCCATTAGCTGTGATATTACGTGAAGGTGATCCACAATTGAGAATCCTGTCCTAAACCTAGCTTGCTCTTTCGGTTGATTCTCATCAAGTATTCTTTTTCTAATCTGTTAGTAATGACCCTTGTGAACACCTTTTAGATGTGGGATAACAAGCTAATTGGTCTATAATTTCCAATTTCTGATTTATCTCCTTTCTTATGCAGCGAAACTATGATTGCATTATCCCACTCCTTAGGCATCACACATTTTCTAATGCATTTTGTGAAGAGACTTGCCAGTTTTTGTGTTATGTCTCTTCCTCCGAATTTTAACAACTCTACAGTAACTTCATTTTACCCCGGGGCTTTCTAATTCTTCGTTTTCTTCAACGCATTGTTCTACCTCATCAGTAAGGATATCGGTTATGCCGTATGTGTTACTAATTTCCGATCCATCTTGCCCACTGCTGGCATCATTCCCTCGCTCCTTGTATAATTCTCTATAGTAGTCTTCTGCTATTTGAATTACTCCTTCTCTGTTATTTATAAGTACACCATTGCTATTCTTTAGTTTCAGTATAATTTGTCCTGTATTACTGCTCATGACTGCTGATTTAAGTCCTTTGTTTTCCCTTAATGCTTGTTTTAATTTTCTTGTGTTAAATCTTCTTATGTCCTCTCTGAGTCTCTTTCTAATGGCTTTGCATAACGCAGTATACTCAATATTGTCCTTGTCAGTGTTTATCCTGCTCTTCATTTGTCGTCTCGGTTCATCATGAGAAGTGTTTATTGACTAATGTTTTTCTCTTTGGATTTCTTTTTACCTATAGGTTCCTTGGACTTTATCACTTTCAGAAAGTTATAATATTCCTCTTCGATATCATGGTCCTGTGCAGTCTGCAGAAGCTCAAGCCTGTTCTTAAGTTCCAGTACATACTGCTTTTTCTGCTCTTCTGTTATCTCAAAGACCTTCGTATTATTTACTCGATTAGTTTTTTTCCTTTTTTTTTACATTTCCATCAAGTGCGCATCTTACCATTCTGTGATCACTTCCAACATTTACCTTATCCAGGACGGTAACATCATTCACAGTATATCTTCTGTTAGTGAGGGTGAAGTCGATTTCATTAGTTGTTAATTCATTTGGGCTCTTCCCTGTCCACTTTCTGTTCACCCTTTTCATGAAAAAAGTGTTTATTACTGACATTCCTCGAGATTCTGCAAATTCCACAAGTCTTTCTCTTTCGTTTCTCTCACCAATTCCAAAATTTCCTATTGTTTCCATTTCTGCATTGTTTTGTCTTTTTCCAACCTTAGAATTGAAGTCCCCCATAATGATAGTGTAGTGGGTTTTCTGCTCATCTAGAAGACACTCAATTTCGGTGTACATTTCTTCAACCTCTTCATCATCATGACTCGATGTTGGTGCATAAATCATTATAATCTTTAGCTTGTACCTCTTATAAATCCTGAGTATTAGTCTTGATATCCTTGGTGATGTACTTTTGAATTCCAAAATGTTGTTTTTATAACTTTATGGACCAGAAAGCCAACTCCACCTTCACTCCTTTCACTGTTTCCATTGGTGTACAGCAGATTTCCACTTGATAAACTTATAAGTGATTCATTTCTTGTTCTTGTTTCAGCCAAAACGATGATATTCCAATTCACATTTTCCAATTCCTTTTCCAGCTCTAATATCCTGTCTTCACCAATGAGTGATCTTACGTAATAACAGGGGCCCCGAGTGCCAAGCGATATTAGTGACCACAGCGCCTTTTCATAGTGATTATCTGATACGCTTTACTGTATATACGTTTCTCCTGAGTTTCGCAAGTCCGTTAACTCTTGAGCATTATAATTGAATAGATCTCTTATATTATATAACCCAGAAAGGAAAGTACCTTTCTTTAACCCCCTTTTTTATTTTTCGTTAATACTAACCTTCACTTCGCTTGGGTCACTAGGCGGCACCGCTCTTGCCTCCACGTGGCGGGGCTGGTAACCTGGGAGAAAAAGGTAATCTCCCGGGGCCAAAAAGAGCACGTCATGAGTAAATCAAACTCTGACTTATCTGGGCTGCCAGATGCACCCCAGTCAACAAAAAAGAAAGACAGTTCTATTGCAGGAACTTCAAAACGGCAGAAAACTGACTCTGACATCTATCCTACTCCAGCTTTCCTGATCATGCACTCAACTGGTGAAAATGCAATTGGCAAAATCTCGCCATTTAGGGTACAGAAGGAATTAGAAAGCAGAGCTGGAACTCCTAAGTCTGTAAAAAGACTTAGGTCAGGAGATATTCTGATCGAGACCTCTAATAGTAAACACTCAGAGCGACTCTTGAATATTAATCTCTTTGCTGGAATACCAGTTACTGTGACACCCCACAGATCACTGAACACCTCTAAAGGAGTGATTTCTGATTGGGATTTAATAGATGTATCCGAAGAGGAGATGCTTGAAGAACTTAAAGAAGAAGGCGTTATACAGGTCAAGAGAATTTCCACCAGAAAAGAAGGAGTTCTGACTCCTACACGTAATCTCATTTTGACCTTTAATACACCACATCGCCCAGCATCCATTAAGGCTGGATATCTCGTCTGTAATGTCAGACCTTATATTCCAAATCCCCTACGGTGTTTCCGATGCCAGAAGTACGGACATTCCCAGACAGCTTGCCGGGGAACTCCTGCTTGTGCAAAGTGCGGGTCAGTTGATCACAACTGCGAAGCCTGTACTGCACCCCAACCGATATGCCCAAACTGCAAAAAAGATCATCCCGCTTACGCTAGAACATGTGAACGCTGGAAAACTGAGAAACTTATTCAGATTTATAAAACCAATCATAACGTGTCCTATCAAGAAGCTAAGCGAAATATCTCACCACCAAACCTTGCAAATAGATCTACGTATGCTCAAATCACCAAAAAATTCCAATCAACCGCATCGCAAACTGATCTAACAGTACCCCCAAAAGAGTCTTTCTCGAACTATGTAAAAACACTGTTCAATACAACTGAAACTCAGGCAGTCAATACGCCTATTTCTGTACCAATCGAAAATCACCACTCCCCGGATGAAGGGCACAAAGAAAAACAAATCGTAACTACTCACCAACAGGAAATGGATACTAAGGAAATACCCCCAGATGACCCGGTCCTACACATTTTTGTAGAAGAAGACATGGAAACAGAAAGGCCCTACTTTCGAAAGAAAGACAAAAACAAGAGTGAAAAACAGAGAACCTCAGCACCAAGAAAACGCTCGGAAAGTCTAACTAGAGATAAACAATGAACACAATAATTCAATGGAATTGTCGTGGTTTCCGTGCCAATATTAATGACCTATACGACCTTATCTCTAAATACACACCAATATGTCTCTGCCTCCAAGAGACATATTTCAAACCTCAAGACACACCAAAACTGTCTTATTACAATATCTTTAGAAAAGATAGAACTGATCAAAATACTGCACATGGTGGAGTAGCTGTTATAACAAACCCATTTGTTCCTGTCAAACAGGTCTTACTAAACTCTCCTCTCGAGGCAATAGCGGTCCGTGTAGCTGCTGACATCCATATTACAATCTGCTCCTTATATATTCCACCAAGCTATCCCATCCAACAAAATGATCTAAACAACCTCATAGCTCAACTCCCCACACCTTTCCTCATTCTGGGAGACTTAAATGGTCATCACACACTATGGGGTAACAACAATATTGACCAAAGAGGAAAACTAATTGAAAAATGTTTAGATGATAACAACCTTCTCCTTCTAAATGACGGCTCACCTACTTACGTTCACCTTCCTTCTGGAACATATACTGCAATAGACCTGTCTATCTGTTCTGCAAGTTTGTATCCTACTCTAAAGTGGACGGCAAACAATGATCCACTGCATAGTGATCACTTTCCCATTACAATTGAATTAGTAAATAAACCCTCTTATCAACTTACTAGAATTCCTCGGTGGCTAATTGATAAAGCAGACTGGGAGATGTATAAAAAATTAGCTAAAGTGGACCCTGAAATTATACAAAAATCCCCAACCAAGGAAGCGGTTGAGTATGTCACAAAAACTATACTACACGCAGCAGGACAAGCTATACCAAAATCCTCCTCAAAATTACCTGTACACCCAAAAATATGGTGGAATGACGAATGCCGTGCAGCAAAAAGAGATCAAAATAAAGCTTGGAATACTTTTAGGCGCTATCCAACCACAGCTAATCTCATTCAGTTTAAACGCGTTAGAGCAAGAGCCAGGTATGTTAGACGCAGTAATAAAAAGGCCGCTTGGATTCGCTTCACTTCAACCATCAATCAAGCAACTCCCACACACAAAATTTGGAAAACAATCAGGAAAATGAGTGGTAAATATCAAACGACACCTCAGCCTATCATGGAATGGAGAGGGCAGAACATTTCTGACCCCGCCCAAATTGCCAATATACTAGGAGAAACTTTTGCCAAAACATCAGCAACAGAAAGTTACATACCAGCCTTCAGAAGATTCAAAGCAAATTCAGAAAAACAAAAGTTAAACTTTTCTTCAAAAGCAGAAGAACAATATAACTTACCATTCACTATCCACGAACTACATAGAGCCTTGTCAACATCTAGGCGTAGCGCTGTAGGACCAGATAATATCCATTATTCAATGATACAGGAACTAAGTGCTGAATCACTGCAGTCACTTCTTGATCTGTTCAATAGGCTCTACCGGGAAGACACATTCCCTGAGCAATGGCACCACGCTACAGTCCTTGCATTCCTTAAACCTGGAAAAGACCCGACAAACCCTACTAGCTATAGACCCATTGCTTTGACCAGTTGCCTTTGCAAAATTCTGGAAAAGATGGTGAACCGTCGACTGATATGGTACCTGGAAAATTTCAATCTCTTAAATTCTGCACAATTCGGCATTCGACAGAACAGATCAACACTAGATATACTAGTAAAACTAGAGAATTCCATTCGGAATGCATTCCTTAGATCGGAACACCATGTAATGGTTTGCTTTGACATCAGCAAGGCCTATGATTCCACGTGGAAGTATGGAATACTCCGTGAGCTACATCGCCATGGACTTCGGGGCCATCTCCCGATTTTCATACGCAACTTCCTAGACAAGAGAACTTTCCAGGTTCGATTTAAAACTTCGCTGTCCAAACTATTTTTTCAGGAAGAAGGAGTTCCCCAGGGCTCTGTACTCAGCGCTACACTCTTTATAATTGTGATAAACACCATTGCTGAACAACTTCCGAACACTATTGATAAGGCACTGTTCGTAGATGACCTTAGTATTTCTTGCCATGCGAAAAACATGAATACGATCGAGAGACAATTACAAGGGGCAATAAATAAGATCAGTACATGGGCACAAACCAATGGTTTTCAGCTTTGTTCTCAAAAAACGTTGTGTATCCATTTTTGCCGACAACGTAAATTGCACCTACACCCGGAACTACAACTGAACGGAAAACCAATAGCAGTTCAACCCAGCATACGATTCTTAGGAATCACCTTAGATCATAAACTTACCTTCCTGGAACATATTAAAAGACTAAGAACATCCTGCCAACAAAAATTAAATATCATCCGGGTTCTCTCAGCAACAAAGTGGGGAGCTGATCGCCTTACCTTATTACGGCTATACAGATCTTTAATAAGATCAAAACTTGATTACGGGGCCCCAGTATATAGCTCAGCAAGGCCTAGTGTCCTTCGCTGGCTTGATCCTCTCCATCATAGTGCAATACGCATTGCTCTAGGAGCATATCGTACGTCACCAACACATAGTCTATATGCCGAAGCTCACGAACCCCCTCTCTCTATCAGAAGGCAACAACTTATATTACGCTATGCATATAAAATTAGATCTATGCCCGAACACCCAAATTGGGAATTACTTTTCACTCCCCAACACAGCAGGTTATACCATAACCGCCTTACTGCTAACAGACCGTTAGGTATAAGAATAAGACATCTTCTAGAAGAACTTAATCTGAGTTTTGATAATATCACAAGTACCCCTCCACTACTCCTTCCACCGTGGAGAATTACTCCACCTTTATGTGATAAATACCTTCATAAATGGGATAAATCTGCACTAAATAAAGAAAATTTTTTGCAATTGTACCATGCAGTGGTGGAGCAGTTTCCAAACTTCATTGTAGTTCATACAGATGGGTCAAAGAATGACACCCACGTTGGAATCGCCGCAGTTTTCCCGAACATAACATTAGCCTACAAACTGCCACATGAGTTCAGTATCTTTTCTGCTGAACTAATGGCAATTCAGGTTGCACTGAAGCATATCGAGTCCTCCAATATTGAAAGCAGCATAATATTCTCTGATTCTCTAAGTGCACTTCAAGCCCTGGAAAACACCATGAACATCACCCACCCTGTCGTTAAAGAAATAACAAACTCTTTATATACCTTATCTGAACTTGGAAAAACCATACACTTCTGTTGGGTCCCAGGACATATGGGAATTCCAGAAAATGAATTAGCGGACAGTGCCGCAAAAACGGCCGACTTACCACCTGATGTACAGTGGAGAGTTCCACATCACGATTATAGACAAATAATACAGGAAAAATGCATGTACCAGTGGCAATCAACATGGCAAAATCAACTTGAAAATAAGCTTCGAAGTATCAAGCCAAAACTTGAGCAATGGCCTTCAAGCCTCAGTGCAATTCGACAACAGGAGGTAATACTAGCTCGTCTCCGAATAGGTCACACTAATATTACTCATGGTTATCTTTTAAGAGGGGAGAATCACCCCCAGTGTGATCACTGTAAAACAGTACTTTCAGTGAAACATATCCTTGTGGAATGCGCAAAATTTGCAATAGAACGCCAGAATATCTTCACTCCAGCCACAACTGAAGACCCACTAACACTTGTTTCACTTTTGGGCAATAAAACAAATGTCTCAAAGATTTTTACTTTTCTCAAAGCGATCAATGTATACCACCTCCTTTAGCTAGTCAAAAATCAGTCTCCTGACCCTCGATCTATAACGAAATAGCAGAAATACTAACCTATGTATGGCGCACTATGGCCATAGATGCCCATGCGCCAAAAAAATCCCCAACCAAACAAACAAACAAACAAACGTAATAACAGGCCAAGTTCAGTTTCCGTGCATGGCAGCCTGGTCGTACCCAGAGATTCTTAGCACCCTCTGCTTCCACGCTGATCCTCTCGCTGCCGTAAGAGGGGAAGTGAAAGCCGCTGGGGACTGAGGGCCATTTTTTTCGTCTTGCTGTCATCTGCTGGAGAGTTTGGTCTTTTCCTCTTCACGCTGACCAGGCATCTTGAAGAGAACCACTCTACACGTTCGTTGCCACTTAAGTGGCGTAACAGGGCTTAGTATCGAGAAGGTGTGCATGAGTGGATTTTAGGGAGGCAGGCCAACCGGACGTCTAAATCTTCTGAAATAGAAAGATATTGTATCCATCAGTGTTTTAGACTGTGTCTGATAACACACGGAATGCTTGTTTCCCTTTAAACCCCGTTTTAAGCCTGTCTAGGGCAAAATAATTTTTTTTTAAATTAACAGATGATTCCTTCAATTGGTATAATTTATTTTAGCATCATGAGAAGTGTATTTATTTTATTTACTCGAATCCTCGCCAGTCGTGTGGGTACTATATTTGGAAAAAAAAAAAAAAAAAAAAACCTGGTTGCCAAGACTGAGGTCCTATAGAAAATAAGGTGTTAAAAAATCAAAATTCAAAATGAAATATGTGAAAAAAATTACTATATTTCATTTTTTTCATTTATATAGCGTAAAGGAACATACAAAGCGTTAGAAAACATATTTATAAAGAGTAAAATAAATGTCAGCTTACATTCGTGCATAACAAACATGGTAATCTTCAAAGTGTTACGAAAAACAAGTCCAAAATACGCCCTGAAAAACTTTAAATGCTAGTCATAAAAACTACACGTTGACATGTATTTTGTCTTGTACAGCGGCTCCTGAACGTTTGTTCAACTTCCGATTCACTGTGATGATAGAGAATACTGTAAAATGCCCAGGGAGTATTGTGATACGTTTGTGCAATGTGTATGTTGTTTTGTTTAGTTGTTTCTTGTCACTTTGCTACCAGGAAGCTGCTTCCCAGTAAGCGTCCTCACCACGAGGAGGAGGTGGGTCGTAACTCTTCACGCACTCTCTTTAGTGGACTAAATTCTGCATCCACAGGGGGTAATACAAGTCCTACGAGCGGCAGCAACTTAAATAAATAAATAAATAGTAAATAAATACAGATACATAATACATATCGATACAAAATAAACAAAATTAAATAATAAATAAAAATAAAGGTAAAGAGAAATAAAACGAAAATCTTTGTGCATGAAGTAATTATTATTTTATGCACTGTATTTTGATTTTTTCATTTTAAAGTTCTCTTAATTCGACGGGGACTTTTAATTAAGGATGTAAATTTAAATTTGCCCTATGTTCCCCTTATCGTAGACCTGTGTGTTCGTGTCAGACGGCACCTGGGATTTCTCCCATCTCCGCGCGTAGACCTGTGTGGTGTGATGATGGGATCCAGCAAGGATCGTGAAATGTAACTTCTGTAATAAGTTCAGGAATTTATTCAGAAGCATTTAATTAATAAACTGTGTTATACACGTAGTATAAGTGGGATTAATTTATCTGACGTTTTATTAATTTTTTTTGCCAAATAAGGGATCCGGACCCCGATTTGTTGCATTTGTACTAATACAAAACACTATGAGTTCAACTTTTTCAAGTACACGCAGGAAGAAAATTGGTAACCCCTGATATATATGGTAGAGGATAGAACGTAAACAACTATTCTTCCTCTGCATTACGCACTAGCAAAGCGGATTTACAAGGGTGCAGTGGCACGATTGCTTCATAGTCCAAGGTTGCTTGCTGGCACTCTGGAACAACGCAATTAGGGTTGGTCTGGGGCCAACCCTAACTGCGAAAATGTCGAAGATGGTATTACTAAGCTGACCTGACCTACGTGAACAATGCATAGTAATCTATGAAGTAAACTTTTCCATTCGAAGAATGACTTCGGATTCCTGATTCTTGGTATTAGAAAGAGTGCGAGTTGTGCTGCCATCTGTTGTTAAATTGGTTAACTAAATTAAAGGCTACCGATTTCTGTTAGAGAATAATTTTATAACTGGAAAAGGGGGAAAAAAAAACTGCGTGAAAATCTCTATTGATAACAGGCTCTTCTCTGGCTTTTACATTTAAAACCGCTATAATATTTCACATTAAGAGAGGAATATTTCATGCAAATTTATGAATAAGATCTATCCCTCAATAATACTTATTGGATTTTGCGTTATATTATTTACGTTCTCTTGAGTCAGTGAAATATTGTCTTCTAACATGCTTTGGGACGCTAAATGAAAAGAAAAAGGTGTCTAGAAAAAAGAAATTTTTAATATTGAATATGACCCCGATATGGGCTTTAATGACATCTGTAACCATCTTTCTACAAGTATTTGGTGTATTAAGATGATTTCTGCTCCAAACCAGGAAGGATGCGGATTGTCCTCCTCCTTCTGCTTGAGTCAACTGTCTTGCTCTGACTGTCAATCGGAGTTCCTCCAAAACATCCCGAATGGTGTTGAGTTGAATTCAGATCGCGATTCCAGCCTAGAAATGACAAGACAGTGTCCCAGTGCATATTGGAGCATCTTGTATTTTTCTGCCTCACAGACCATAAGATATTATAACTCAAAACAGATAATGCAACAAGCGTTATTGAGGCATAAACCTTATCTATAAATGTCGTCTAGAAATTGTAAGTCGTCCAAATTATTCAGCTCAGTCTGTTGTAGTGAACGTGCTTTGTGACACGGAGTTTTGCCATGCTAGAAATACCTCCCTTCTCTAAAGAATTGCCATGATACAGGTAGGGATGAATTCTTCAGGACAGACAGCTGCATTCATAGTTCTGTAAATGGCAATCAGGGGACGAAGTGATCAATGGAATCACATAAAAGAGGTCAGCACTATCATATCACCACTGCTGCCGCACTTATTATTGAGGTCACAGCCGTTCCTAGAGTACAGAGGTGTAGGAATTAATGTTGGAGCCATTCAATCTTCCTGTCTGGGGGCTGAGGGTCTTGTAAATCGGAGGTCCTGGCGTTGCAGTCGCTGCGCAGCCCCCCCCCCCCCCCTCTTCCCTTAGGACCAGCCTTAGTTGGCGCAGTACAATCTGAGTGAAACTGTACTTTAGTCGTACGCACAACCATGCGCGTGATTCATCACTCCTCATCGTATTCTGCCGCTGCCATAATGTCCAGTAATTTTGTTTGCTGTTGCACCAGGGTAGGTGGCAATGTATATTGCTGCGAAACAACATACCGATAGCCCATTTGGTGAAATGTTTTTCTGCTAGTTGTTACTCCCATACATGTGGAGTCACCGGTCTTTCAAATCAGCTCGTTAATGGTACTTTTGATATTTCTTTTTACTGTCCCTTACAACTTTCGGTAGCTACATGGATTATTAATGGTAGTCTATCTGGCTTGGCATTCTGTTCCAGAGTGCCATGCCAGATAGACCACCATTAATAATCCAACTACATTCTGCCTTCCATTGGTGTAAAACGTTCCCAGGAGTTTATTTTCTATGTTTCACTCTTTCTGATATCTTGCGAATAGACATCCTGCTATTAGACAACCTACTATCATACCTCTTGAGAACGGATCTAGGGCATTTTCCTGTCCCATCCATCCGCTTGTCATTGTTCGTAGGCCTAACGTAGCCGAGTGAACAGCGCGAGACTGCTAAACACGGTTAATGACTGTATTTTTGAAAGAAAGCGAGAAGAGATCAACCTGACTCTTGTCCCTCACTGCGGGTAACTCTGACAAATCTGAACTCTCTGAGGGATATGTTTCCTGCAAATAGCCTTGAGATCTTCAACAAATTAGGCATCCATCCGGATAAATTTGCGAAGACAAGCTCTACAGAAAGAGCACCCTAGAGAACTGTTATCAGCTGATGAATTGGTTATGTGTAAGTGACGAACCAATGAACGCCATTCTACAAATAATTTTGTATAACTTCAGACTCTACATATAATTTTCAACCTTTTGTATATGAGTGAAATTCGGTATAAATATCCCGGGTCAAGCACTTATGTACTCTACTTAGTTGACATGTGGTACCCCTTACCAGTGAGGTACAGTAAGTTACATCAGTCTGTAAATAACACACCCTTCTGGCAGATATCCCACCCGGGGTGGTCCGAGTTTTGTTGGTTAAATAAACTGATAATAATATTACTTTATTTCATTCTGTGTGTGTGTGTGTGTGTGTGTGTGTGTGTGTGTGTGTGTGTGTGTGTGTGTGTGTGTGCGTGCGCGTGCGCGTGCGTGCGCGTGCGCGTGCGTGCGTGCGTGCCCTCAGTGGCTGCTTATTCGCGGAGGTTTGGGTTCGATTCCCGTAGACGATTGGAGAAATTTCTAGTGACCTCTTCATTCAAGGCTTCTGTCCATTTCAGACAGAGGAGGGGTTTCCTTTCGTGACTTATAGATTTTTCAGCAGAATCAATACGTAAATCGCCCAGTAACATGCACACTGCTGCAGACAAATACACGAACAAGAATGTAGGCTGCAAACTCATTCCGTTAAATTATAATTTCAATATTTTGTCCTTAAGCGCGCATGCTTTTATATCCTACTTTTAACTGACGGTATTTATTTAAATTTATTTTATCTTATTTAAATATATTTTAGCGCTGAATTCAAGGGCCGAACTTGTAGAATTGTATTATTTTTAAGGGCTAAACGTTCTTTTAATAAATTATTAATAAAAAGAACTATTATTAAATCTAATAGTTCTTAATAAATATAATTGTTAATGAACACATGATAGTAATTTTTTAAAGTAATAAATAGAAAAGTATTCAAAAGAAACATTCACTATCAATTGTTACAAAAAGTTTACCTTTAAAACACATTCTAAATATTTGAGATCTTTTAAATCGGAAAATGTAATTGGACGATCAGGATCGCTACCAAACACGTAGTCTTGTTCTTCGTGAAGTTTCTCCTGTACTTCTGGGTGCAGTCCAATTAGGTACAAAGCCCAGCTCATACCAACCGCAGTAGTGTCATGACCCTGCAATAAGAAAGATCATGGGAAATATAACTGTTTTCTAATAACGCTATGTAACAAAAATTATGTTTGTATTTTAGTTTATTATGTGCATTTTGTGTATTGAATCTAAAGGCTTCATTGGTTTATCTCTAGTGTCAATATTTCAGCAGTAGTTGAAGGTTAATGTTTTTGCGACTTTTATATGTATTATCTAAGGGCGTACCAGTACTGTGATATATAAGAGGCTGTAGTATTCGTATAATTTAAGAACAAGCGGCTTCTCGTTTGAGCATGTTAAAATTTTCTCAGAGTATTGAACGGACATTTAAAATTAGGAATATACAAAAGCCTCGTTAGACCAGTTGTGACATATGGTTGTGAAGCTTGGACATTAACGAGTAAAGATGAGCAGTTGTTAAGAGTGTTCGAGAATAGAATTTTACGAAAAGTTTTTGCGCCCGTACAAAACGGTGATGAATCCTGGAGGATCAGAACGAGCCATGAACTTGATCATCTTATTCAGGGTGCGGACATCGTCAGATTTGTGAAGAGCCAAAGACTTTCCTGGTTGGGACATGTTATGAGAATAGATGACAGCAGAACAAAGAGTATAATGAAATGGAAACCTACAGGGAGGAGGGCGAGAGGAAGACCACGAAAAAGATGGATGGATGACGTAGAAAAGGACTTAAAGACCATGAGAATAAGAAGTTGGAGAAGTTTGACTTCTGGGAGGGCTTATTAGTGGAACATCGTCGAGAAGGCTAAGACCCGCCCTGTATTATAACGCCAGAAGTATTCGTGTAATAGCTTTTTTTTTTTTTTTTTTTTTCAGCTATAGCTACCAAATGAAGATGTACATTATATGCAGACTCCTTCTGCTATATTTGTGGAAATTTATATAGGGCCAAAGCAGGCGAAACATAACAACGTTGGTCGCATCAACTTTTACAGTGTACATGAAGCTTATTTTTGAATACCAATGGGTTGTCAAGACAAATTGTTGGTTCTTAATTTCTGGAGTGTATAGTTGCAGGTCTGTGTTAGAGGACGGTTTAGCGTTAGTTGCAAGTACATGACTTTTGATATAAATCGACTATGGAGAGCTCACAAACTATTTTGATGACTGCTACTTTTATATGACTATATTCATCTTGAAAAGTCTGTGGATCAGAAAGCTGTAGTGTATCCTAACATACTCTGTTGCTCCTTGTGCCACACATTGCCGACCTGCCAATTATCCTCTTACCACATATGATTCTTTTTCAGAATTGGTTGTTTAATCTGTTAGCAGTATTTTAGAAATATTTTTGTTTGTCAGTCACAGTGTTTCATTAATGAAAACAATAAAACAAAATGATAAAAATTTTATCTTGGCGATCCTTCCAGTAAAACAAGCAATCAAAAGGGTCTGAGGTCGAAAAAACTTGCTTGACGTGATAGAGCATATGTTAAAACAAACGTTAATGAGGCGTTTGTTTATTTTTTTCAGCAAAATGCTATTTTTTTCTGTGTTAGGTGAAAATAAATTTAGGGATAATATGAGATATAAAACAAAATGATAAAAATTTTATCTTGGCGATCCTTCCAGTAAAACCAGCAATCAAAAGGGTCTGAGGTCGAAAAAACTTGCTTGACGTGATAGAGCATATGTTAAAACAAACGTTAATGAGGCGTTTGTTTATTTTTTTCAGCAAAATGCTATTTTTTTCTGTGTTAGGTGAAAATAAATTTAGGGATAATATGAGATATAATACGAATCAAACTTGTGAATTGCATAATACGGAGAAATGGCAGAATTTTGTTAAACATTCTGTGCATATTATTTTCAGTTTGCTAAAGAAATAGGTATAACATTCGTAATTTTTTTTTTTTGGTTAAGCAAATACAGTAAATATTTGCTAAGAAGAAAGAATCAGTGGAAATGTAACTACGATTGTGGTGAAACTTTTACTACAGCCTGTTGATAATAATGGATCAAAGCTTTTGAGTTTGGCACTACATATAATCTCAGCAAATTTCTGAAAATATTGCCATTGCCTAAATTTATTTTTTATATGTTAGAAATACCTTGTACAAAGTAATCTCCACTTAACTCTATTTAAAGTAGAAGCACTTTGTACTGACATCGCACTTTATGCTATGTTATAGTTTTGTGAGCGTTTATTGGGGACTTATTTGAACTTTAAATTCAAGTTTTCCCATGGCATTCATCTCCAACCATCAGGGCATTTCTCCAGAATAATCATGATTAACACTAGACGGAATTGATAATTTTTTTGTACTGAATTTTTGCGTAAAATTTGTAAATCTCATGAATGGATGGTATTTCAATCAGCCATCCAGAATCCCATACATTGAGCACTGAAAAATTGATTATTGTTTGAAATCAAGCATTCGCGCTCTCCACTCTCTAGTAGTACTGATTATCATCACAAGAATTATGCGACTGTAAACCACGCAAACGAATAGTCCCCTAACTTTTTTCCGTGTTGGTATTCAGGATGGCATATTCTGTAAGTGCTGGCTGCTGTAGAATTGGAATGCGATTTGAATTATGAGGGGGAAGGGTTCAACTTTCGTGGCCTAAGTACGAAAGGTTAATGGTACAGTATTAAAATCTGTATTTAATATATAACACTTGAACTTTAACCCAACAAGTTTCGTATAATTTCAATAAAGTACATTTTTAATTACAAGTCCCGATGTCAACAAAGTTGTGTGAATGAGGAAAGATGGAGAAAATTAGTCATCTGCACCGTCTAATACTTGAGAAAAAGGGGCTAATACGAAAGGCAATTAATGAGGATATAGTTACCACATTGGAGAGGATGCCCTTTCCCATCCCATGGTAAAGAAGTGGGCAGCAAAATTTAAACGAAGGAGGGAGAGCGTGGAAGATTACCCACGCTGTGTATGGCCTGCAACGTCCATCACTCCAGAAGTTGTTGACTGTGCATGATCTGGTGATGTGTGATCGACGAGTAAGGACAGTTCAGTACATTTCCAGAGTCTTGGGTATCTCATCTGAACCTGTGTACCACATTTTAACAGAGGTTCTTGCTATGAAAAATGTCAGCACGATGGGTCCCAAAGTTGTTGAGAGCAGATCAAAAACGCAAAAGAGTTGTCAAGTCACGGGAACATTTCAGTGGTTTGAAGCAGATACAGCAAATTTCCTTGAAAGATTTGTAACCATGGATGAGACGTGCAGCCGTCACTTTTAGCCAGGACGAAGGAGCAATCCAAACCGTGGAAACATAGCTCTTCTCCTCCTTCAAAGAAACCCATGTCGATTCTTCCTGCTAGCAAGGTGATAGCATCAGTTTTTTTGGAAATGGTGATGGAGTGTTATTAGTAGATTACCTTCAGAAAGGTCAAATAGTCACGGGGGGTGGCATATTACGCATACCTAGTGAAGTGTATGGGTGAAAAAAATCAAAGGCAAACGCCGAGAAAAACTCACAAAGGAGTCTTGTTCTACCTCACAAGTCTATCGTTGTCATGGTTGCACTGCATGAATGCCGTTTAGAAATCTTGGACCATCCCTCATATTCAAAAAGTTTAGCACCATCGGACATTCACCTGTTTCCTAATTTGAAAAAAAAAAAAAAAAAAAAAAATCTGGCTAGCATCCATTTCTCCACCCACAGTGATGTCATTGCTGCAGTAGATGCATTCCTGGAGGTCCAAGAGAAAACTTTCTTGGCAGCTCGAATGGACACATTGTAGCATTAGCGGCAAAAGTGTATTGACTCCAAAGGGGTCTATGTTGAAAAGTAACGTGTTACCTACCAGACCCTGTACATGAACCATTCATACTCAGGCCACGAACTTTTCAAATGCCCTCGTAGCTTGGATGTAACCGCATTTGAAATGCGATCATGTTAATAGCTAAATAAATATCATGTTTGATGAACTTCCTGTTCGATCCTACGTGACTACGAATGATAAAAGCGACCCAGTTAACCAATATGTTTTCCCTGTTCTCTAGCAGGTGGAGTGAAAGTGATTTTTTTCCTTTGTATTATCCTCTAACTGCACGTTGACTGGAAGTAATTGGCTCACGGACACAGGAAAACAGAAGAGCCATGACACCAGGAAACTGCATTACTGAACGTGAGCTACAGCAAAGTCTCTTGGACAGAATTCTAATTTCCCTAACAACGTGTTAACTGGGATGCGAGGCCGAAACAGAACAGGTTCTATGAATGTAGCGCGTCTTCGCTTTAAGATGCAAGACGCATCTAAGACATAAGAAGCAACAAAGGCTGATTCCATGCAGTTTCTATGAGAATAACTCTGAGAGAGAGAGAGAGAGAGAGAGAGAGAGAGCTATTCAGGTTAAAGTATTTTCCATTTTTCTGTACTGAACACATGCGCATGAATCTCGTTCTAAAACTACGTTGATTTATTCATATACTTGTGTGGGCTTTTCACGTAACCTTGCAAGGTTACAAGGTTTCGTGTAACTTAGAAAATAAAGTATTGCTGAAATAATTAAAGTAACTCTCGTAGAATATTTAACAAAAGCTTGGCGCTTCACGGCGGTCTTTACATTAAGATGGCAGTTGTAGAAGTACTGTTGATCTGTGAATTTACTTCATGTGTGCGAGTAACAAAGAAGGAAAGAATGGGGAAGAAATGCGACCTTCGTGACCTTGTTCACAAGTTACACGCAATTCAAACACTCACGGGAAATGAACATGTATCTTTTTTTCATTTCCAGTGGACCAATTAGCACTGAGAAGAGAACGGGAGTATCCATTTTGGCATGAAATGTAAACAGATATAAATTTGTTGTGTACATACAGCAAACATGAAGGTGTTGACTTCTTCCGTGATGTCTTCCTCAGTGAAAGCTGGGTTGGTAAGATGTTGACTCAGCAGGACGTCTAAGAAGACTCTCCTTCTCTTCATTCCGTAGTCATCACTATAGAAAACTTCAGCCATGTTCTTTCCACCCTTCAACTGCTGAATGACTTTGGCTTTACGCTCACGGATCACCTGAATTAAAAAAAAGAAAAGAAAAGATGATAAAAATAGACTCGTTTTATTCATACTTTTAATCTAGTGGAACTCAGTTTCCTCTCCTAGTGGAGGGAAAGCCCTAGTGATTATATGAGTTTTAAAAAAAGAGTTACGCACACACACACATGTTAAATAAATATATCTGTATTCCAAGAAATGAATTGTGTTGAATTATGTTATGCGAATATCTTTATGTCAGAGAAACGCTCGCATAGCATATCTAATTACATTGATATGCATCTGAAACGCAAGAATACCTTCATACTGTATTTTTAACCTTGAGAAGTTATATTTAGTAGTGTTTGCATGATTACATGAGATTTTATTAACTGATACTATCGTTGATTATTTACAAGGTAAAAGTGCACAGCGCCACATGCAAACAAGTTGGCGCGCCCACTTGTTTGTGTCGTTATTCCTCATAGTCGACAAATGAACTTTCACTTCTCTGGTGGGTTAGTCATTCTGATTGGCGAGAGTAATTGCTCCTGAATTCTTGTTCTAATTTTCGTATTGCGACTTTACTTGCTTTCTTAAGTTTTTTTACAATTCTTGGCAATCTTCTTCCTTTTTTGTTAGCTAGTAAACATTCCACGTAGATTTTTTATTGTTTTCATTCATTTCTTTCTTTTTTCATTTATGTTCTTTTATTTTAATCTGTTCCGTCTCTCTCTTCGACATCAGTTTTATTATCTTTCGGTGTTTCTTCTAGCTTTTTGCCGGGTCTTTTTTGGTACATCATTTCTGTTGAGTAATCATTGGCCAGTTCCATTTTAAATTGTTCAGTAATACGTTTATTGAAAAATTTAGATTTTGATTTCGAGTGGGCCAGGGACTAAGTCTGATTATACCCATTAGGAGGTTGTGATCCTTCCGATCACAACCGCAAACGATAAAACGTTTACATCAGTAATTTCTTTTGATTTTATTTTTCTTTTGGTTATGATATAATCCGTTAGCGAAGCGTAGCCTCTAGATCTTTACTGTTGAATTTTGGGCTGGGGAAAATGAACTGTACATTCTAAGCTCATTTTCAGCCCAAAACTGTGGCGAATAATCTCCATTCCTGTTTCTTATCTGCTGTTTATTTTTCATTCAAGTCTAATTCAACCTCTCTTGAGATGGTCTAATTCATCCTCGCCTGAGATTGGACTAATTGTGAATAAACAATAAGCTCATATAAGATTTCTTTGCCTCTATTGATAGGATTCGAACTCAGACTTCTTTCAGCTGGTGTGGGAAGAATGGTGAGTATATCCACCGTGCTATCCGCGTGGGTTTACCACGTTTATTTTTATTCACCTCCATGATTTCTGTATTTGTTTTTGTAATCTTGTATGTTTATTTAATTTTCCATTTTTTTATAAATTATCCCTTCGGCTGTCCTTCTGAATAGATTTTTGGATGCTTTCATTTTACATTTTTTAAAAAATAAAACGGTACTGAGACGTTCTCATCTACTTACCCCTCTAGTGAATGCGTTCATTACTTCTGTGCATCTGTTAAATTTTCTTCCATGAGAGGTCATATTGAAGATACAATCAGGCCACAGCCACGGAGTTGTAAATCTAACGGTAAACAGCTCTGAAGCTCTGAAACAGAATTCATAAGAAAATATTAATATCTAATACAATTTCCAAAAAAAAAAAAAAAAAAGTTTTGTAACTCCTTCACAAATTCTCATGATAAACCTAAACGTGCATTTAATATGTCAATAAAAATAAAATAATGAGGTTACTTTTTTAACAGAACGTTTATTAAAATATTTTTGTTATATAAATTGCGGATTATTGATTAAACTTTCGGCTAAATCATTAATAAATGCAGCATCTGAACTGGACTGAGTTTCCTTTAGCTTTTAGAGATTGTAATCGATGAATGGGGCTATTTTCAGTTTTCTAGTATCTCCTAATTAGTTATTGTCCTAGAAAAATAAAGCATATTTATCTGATAAGTGCTTTTAATGAATACTGAATTTAAGAAAGTACATAATATATTACTGTTCATAATTAAGTTAAAGATTACAAATCTTTTTTATAAAAAAATTGAACGTATAAAATAAAAAATAAAGCGTGCTGTTTCTGAATACCTGATAAAAATAAGCAAAAGATATTCAATTCAAATCATTACCCTTACGGGTAGTACAGTGCTTATAATCGCCGACCTCCGCGAACGCGTGGATAAAACTTGACTTCGAATCAAGGAATTTTTATCTGTTTTTCTCATAATGTGGTTTGGAGAAAAGTACATACGAGGGGCTATCAAAAAGTTCGTACCCTTACCTAGAAATAATAGCCCTAGAAAGATGAAACTTCACAGGAACTTTAATCCTTTTCTATGTACTCTCTATGTATAGTAAGACATCTGCTATGAGTACTTTTTTTTTTATTATATAATTTGCTTATAATTAATCTTTACAATTCCTTTATTATCTCTGCCGTTTGTTAACCCCTGGCATGGTGCCGTGAAGGGTATTGTATGGTCGTGGTACCTGCGTGTATCGGTGAACTGTACAATAAAGATCTTATTTATTTCTTAAAGTCCGCACTTTATGTCTGAAACCACGATTCCACTTCATTGATGACTTCCTGAGACAAATAAAGGTGGCGTCCACGCAACTGGTTTACCCAGCATTCGTCGTTTGTCACCAACCGATCAAAAAAGTTCTCAACATCCGCATTACACAAATCCAACAGTTGACGAGAACATTTCATTTGACATTGCTTCTGAAAAGGGGTCAGCAATCTTGGAATCCATAGTGCGGGAGACCTTAGACATGTGCAGATGGTCATGAAAAATGCTGCAAATTTCCACTGCATTTGCGATGAAATGAATTGTCACACGTGTGTCACTCAGCACTAGTTGTTCAACCTTTGCAACCGTCTCACTGTCTGGATGTTGATGGCCTTCCTTCTCTTGGCTCATCAAAGATGCTTGTACGACCTACCTGTTTCCAGTTTTCTACAGTGTCATAGGATGAACAATTCTTCCCATACACAGCTTTCATTTCTTCTTCAATTTCCTGAGCTTTCCTTGCCCTGCAAATGTAGGAACCTGATCATTGCTCGATACTCCTCTTTGTCAACCATAGCGTCCGTCCGCAGATTCGGAGCTCCACTTCTGGTGTACAATCACCTACGGGAATGAAATTTCACATGTTAGTTATTGAATATGTAGACAACTTATATTAAAAACGGCATCTTCCTACTGATGTTTTATCTAGGTCAGGTCACGAACATTTTGATAGTCCCTCGTAAAAGGTCCTGGTTGCCTGGTTGAGTGTCAACCTCAAGAGAAGATTGCATGTTTCTTTTCTCCAGGAAACTCGTGTGTTTTTCATCGAGCAAGGCAACCGAATAATACATGCAATCACACAATATGCGTACGCCTCACAGCCGTAGTTGGTTTGGCGCTTAACACGCACGCACATAAAACACAATTTAAATCATATATTTCAGTGGATGTTATTGTATTTATTAAAAATCGCTGTATATTGTCGGAATATTATTGTATATATCATAAAGTGATAATCCATTCAGTAACTGAATTCTGATTATAATGTGAATATAATATAAAAATAGAGCTTTTGCGCAGTATAAATAATAAGCGTAAATAAATATCCGTTTAGTGATTCTCAAGAATTAAAAAATTACATATTCTCGTGATGATTCTGCCCTGTGCGACAAAGCCAGGGGGCGCTTGTATTGAACTTGAACAGTTTTTAACTGTTTTATTTGAGACATTTCAAAAGAAAAATAAACGTAGGAAAGTGCATTAAATAAAGCAATAAAAGCTATAATCTGTAAATAAAACAAATAAAGAGAAGAAAAACAACATAGAAAAACGCGAAAACATAATAAATAAAAAAATTTAAAAATTTACAGTAGTTGAGTGACATATTTTAATAGTTGCTTAGGCATTAGGGATGGAGAATTTTTATCTAGTATTTCTGTACTATTTTTATCTAATATTAATTTCGTTTCAACTACAGATTTCAGGTGCTTTCCAGCACTCAGACATCAGTTTAAAAAACTAAGGCTGGGATTTAATTTGAGAAAGGCGTAAGGTTTCCAGCATGTGTGCAGTATTCAAATTGTGACCTATATTATCGTTTTGTATTTGTGGCCAGTACACTTAATATTTTTTACCTTATTTAAAATTAATTTTATAAAACTTCTAACTTTTAACTTAATTATATTTCTTTTTGTAATGACTATGAATAATGGATTTAATCGTCTTATAACATCTGTGGTTTGCCGGACACCATCTTTAGAATTTTTAAAAATAGCAAATCACGAGCCTTTTTACTAGGTAGTATATAATGCAGTCTATTTAAATATAAATAAAGCGTCACCAAATATGAAAATTCAGAATTATTCAATTAATTATATAAAGAAATGTTACCTACTCATAAAGCGCCTTTACATATGGCGTGTCACTCTTTTGGAGGGCTCCAACATACTTTCCCATGGCGGTCTCTTTCATGAAAGAATTCAAATAAATTAATATGTTAGAAGATCAATGAACACTGCTGTAATCAATTGTCACATAATTGTTCGTATATAAAAAAATTCAGTTGGCAACTAACTAACGATGAAGCGGGACAAAACTTGATATGATGGTGTACCATAAAATAACATAAAATGAGGAGACCGAGAAACTTCGGAGAGGTATAAGGGATATTTAGAAGGGTTGTATATGAATTAACAAAAAAGGGTCACATTACAGAAGTCGATACAAGATGCGATAAAATATGGTCACGTGACATAAGATTCTGTGGCAACAAATCCCATTCTTCTACCAGAGCAGACCTTAGCTCACCAAGTGACCGAGGAGTTGGCTGTCGGCGTTCAATGCGACGCCCAAGGGCGTCCCACATATGTTAATTCGAATTTAAATCTGCTAATCGTGTTGGCCATGGCAGTCGTTGGATATCTTCAGTTTCAAGATCCGAAACAAGAACTCCGGCGTACTTGGCAGGAACTTGTTTCCCTCTGGCAAATCCGTTGGGATGATTCCACCAAAGGCATTACTACCAAGCTATTTATACCAAGTGTCTCCTACCTGTTTGCTCCCTGCCTCCCGGCTGCTAAGACTCCAGGGCCGGCAAACAACAACCATCACAACACACACATATACTTACACACACACACTTACACACATTTGCCGGCTATAAATAACCTACAGATGCTACAGCGGTATATAGGGGAAACCCTGGAGGCCGCAATCAATACAAGAATACCTTGTCCCTTGTCTCCTACCTCAACAAACAAAGACTTGGCTGGTTCTTCCATAATTTATCCACTACCTTTCTTCTGACAGGATATGGGTCATTCAAAAAGCGATCTTTATTCCGCCCCAAACGAGAACCACTTCACCGTAGTATCCCTTTCTCTAATTTTGGGGAGATGGTACCACATTCCTCGTTGTTTCCAGATGAAATAACGTCTAGAATCTTTTTGTATGCTAAAATAGGACTCATCAGAAAACAGAACTGTACCCCGTTTGTCAGGGCTCCAAATCACATGTTCATGGCACCAGTTTCGACGAGGCTCTGCAGTGATTTGGAGTTAACGGGATATAAACCACTGGCTTCCTTGCGTAGAATCTCCTTGAATTGAACTTTTTTAACACAGTTCGGTTGGAAATGTTTTCCCTGGCCACAGCAACCTCAAGAGACTGTTGATGACAGGACATCGTAGAATTCCGTCTTGCTGTTAAAGCCAAATAGCGGTCTGTTTGGTTGACTTGGCCCTCGGACGACCTTGGTCAATTCTTCTTGTAATGGTTCCTGTCTCCTAAAACCACTCCCATATTGCCGAGACTACACTGCGTGATACATTAAGCCAACGTGTCCCTCCTCCCGCGACTGCCCAGCTTCAAGTCGTCCAACAGTCCGCCATCTCAAAGGAACATCTTCTAAACGACGATGACTTGCCATCCTGAGTACTGGAGATGTGGCTATCCACTGAGCAAGTCAAAAATCGGGACTGAAGTGATTTAGTCGCAACCCGTGTTTTTATAGGCTTGAATAATTTGAATAATGTGCAGCTCTCTAAGGTGGTAGCTCGATTTCTATTGGATACTAAGAATTTGCTTGACAGAATGCCTATTATATCAAATATTCACCTTCGGCGACACTGTTCACAGTAAAATATTCATAAAAAACATTTTGTTCTGTTAATTTTTTCGAGCAGTGTATATACTCTGAAATTACGATATGGTAGCACTATTCTGAATTGTCAGAATATAGCTTTCTGTCTGTTAATACTTCAATTTGTTCTTCAGCGTTTAGTCATAAAACTGACAAAGTTTTCCGATAAATATCATTTTGGAAACCGAAAACGGGGCTAATCGTCCCGCTCGGTATACTGTATTTCTGATTGTCTATACGTGTGTACACACATGAAAATAGTATTGAAATGCAAGACCAAGTTGTCAGGAACGTCGTCCTCCCCACACTGCTAAGAATAGACCTAATTTCGAATCCCGTCAATGACGGGAGAAATTTTTATGGGTCTTTATTTACAATGTGGCTGTGTTAGTCAGTCTCAGGCGAGAGTAGCATGGTTTTTTCTACCTCGGAAACTGGGGTTGTTTTGTCCAGCATAAAACACAAAATCGGCGTCAGAACACACGCAATTTACAGACAATATACACGGAGCAATATAGCCTTAGTCGCTGATGCTCCTATAAACCTTACTACAACAACAGAGACAACTCGTCGCGGCTTGCCTCACAAGTCTTTTCTACAAACTTTGCATGATTTTGGTTATGTTCACAGGATTTTCCGACTAATAATCGAGACTGTTTGGCGTCGCTCATCAGAGGTGATACCAGAAGTTACAAGTGTCTAACTATTATATTTAGGCCACCCGAATAATTAAATTCATCTGCCGTGCTGTGTTTTATGTATGTTAATTGCGTGTGTTCTATGGTCGATTTGTCTGTTTGCTGGACGAAAAACCCCAGTTTATGGGGAAAATACCTTGCTATCTACGCTTGAGACCGACTAACTTAGCCACGAAGTGTAAAAACGCCCATCAAAGTTCCTCGCGTCAAGTTACAAGTGTCTATTTAAAAACAAATTTTAGTTTTGTTACTTAACTTTGCAGTATGTTCTACGCAATGCCATCGTGGTTAGTACAGTTGGTAGAATCGCCGTCTTCCTCACACCGGATGGGAAAGATCTGAGTTCGAGTCCTGTCGAAGATGACGTGAGGAATTTTTATGGGCTTTTTCACAACGTGGCTGAGTTCGTAGGTCTTAGACGATAATAGCATGGTTTGTTTCCTCCTGAAAACTCAAATTTTTCTTCCAACACATAGATAATCGACCACAGAACATAGGCAATTTACAGACAGTATATATGGAATAACATGGCCTTATTCGCTGATGCTCCTAAAAGCCTATTACTACAACCTGTTTAAAGTATGTGCAATAGGACTTAATACTCCTAGTTCAGCTATTATAAAATTGTTGGAATATTATAAAAGATGGACTCAGCTGAAATTCTCCTTTCGTAATACTTCCAGCTTTTCCTGCGATTTTTCTGTATCTCAAAAACATTGATGTCTTTCGAGCTTCCGTTAGAACTTTGGAAACAAAATGACAAAATGATGCTATCAACATCTTTGCAGATGCATCTGTAAAGGCATGTTGATATGCCATGGATTGTTAAACGGAACTCACCAGAAAACAACCTATGCAACGAGGGGTGTACCTCAAGGTGGGGTGATGTCGACAACCCTCTTTGCAATCCTACTTGAACCATTCCTCGCAAAAAATCCAAATTTTAGTTCCTTTGCTGATGATCTAAAATTCTTTATCAATTCAAAAGACCCCAAACAGATACAAAAATTAATAATGAAACCTCCAAGCAAATTCAACAGTTAATTGACTTTTTACAGCGAGCTGGACTCCAACTCAACAATGCCAAGTCAGCCCACATCACAATCACAAAGAGGAAGGTCAAGAATGACATTCGAGTAACGGTTATTGGTGAGTCAGTCCCCAAAGTCTCATCTCATACTGACCTGGGACTAACGTGGGATGAAGACTTAAATTTCAAGGAACACTTCCTAAAGGCAAAGAAGAAGACCTATGTTGCTTTCTGGGCTATCCGCCAGGAGCTCGCAGGCTGTCACAACACCAGACTGATTGGACAATACATTAATAGATGTCTCACACCCATACCACTATATGCCTCAGAAATCTGGTCCTCTGCATCTACCTCTCGATGTAATAAATTTCTATCAATGGAGTATTGGATTCTGCGGTGGCTGAATCGTCTGGGAGGGAACCCCTTCACCATCTCGAAATCCATTCTCCAAGTCAACCTAGGCATGACCTCCTGGAAGCTCATTGTCCTAAAAAAAAATCTGTCAACGCTTACCAAGCTGCTAACTCGCCATATTGATGCCCCATCAATAGGAGATATCGTTGCACTGAAAAGAGGAAGAAATAAAAGCCATCACCCACTTAGGATGAAACTATCAAACTTGGACTCCCTAAAAGGAATGTTCCCATGTAACACCATTGAACACTTCAACACCTTCTCCATTGATCCGGTAAAGTTTGAAGTCAATAAAAATTACAGAAATCAAATTATAGACCAAATCTGGACTAAATCACCAGGATTGCTGTAAAAATTGAGTAGTTTTTATTAGAAATTTGATGATATGAACAATTAAATGCAATAATGTAATGAATATAAATAAATCTGTATGTTAGTTGCTGATTAAGAAGTCAACCTATGTATTTAACTCTTCAATTATCAAGATCCATGTTATTTCAAAGTGAATACAATTAACCAAATGTATATATCTATTTAATAGTTATTATTATACAATAATTGTATTGTAAAGATCTGAAAATTTGTACAAAAGTGTATAATGTATATTTTAAAATTTCTGTACACCCTCCTAGCCCACTTGCTGTACCGGGGGTGAACCTTGTGTTAATAAACTGATAGTAAGTAAGTAAGTAAGTAAAGCTGTTTTACCAAACTTCAAGATATGATGCAAATTCTGTGTTCTTTTAATCCGGTAATTTGAGAAATTCTCAGAACGCGTTGTGTACACGTTTCGCTAAAAAGTTTCACATACTTGAATAATTCAACATGTAATGGTGTACTACGAGGGGAAAATGTCATGTCCTTGTAGTAAGGTTTTAGGAGCATTAACATCTAAGGCCATATTGCTCCGTGTGTATTGGCTTTAAATTGCGTGTGTTCTGAGGTTGATTTTCTGTTTGCTGGATGAAAATCCCAGTTCCAGGATTAAAAAAACATGCTACCCTCGCCTGAGACCGACTTACTCAGCCACGTTGTGAAAAGGGCCCATAAAAATTTCTGACGTCATCGACTGGACTCAGGTATTAGCCACCCGGTGTAGGAAGGACGGCAATGCTACCAGCTGTGCTACCACGAGGGCAAGAAATGTCATAGAACGCGTAGAGAATTCAGTGTTAGGTGTGTAATAAGCGCCAAAACAACTAATGCTATGAGATGTTGGTATGGTGTGTCTACAGTTGCATTCTTTTTTCCTGCAGTTGTTCGTTTGCTGTTCATTGGAAGAAATCCCGAGTTTCCGGGAAACAAAACCATGCAGTCCTCGCCTAAAACTAATGACTCAGCCACGTTGTGAAAAGGCCCATAACATTTCTCGAGCTATTGACGGGATTTGAACTCAAGCCTTTTCAATTCGTTTCGGGTGGATGATGATTATAACTACTGTATCACTCAGGGTGGACAGGTGAGGATTCGAAGAAAGGAAGGCGCAGGCTATAAGGCCCTGAAGGGAATTTGTAAAATAAACACGGACGGGTATGATTTGATTGGTAAGAGAGACAAGAACCAGTGTGGGGGGGAGGGGAATTATCGGAAGTAACACACTTCCTTTCAGCGTCCTCAGTTTCTTGTTTTACTGTTGACAGCATTGCTGTTAGTGTTTCATATTAGTAAGGCCAAATTATGCAAGGAATTAGACTTTTACTGTGTATGTCAAAAAATAATAATAACACAAAAATTAAATTAAACACAACGTTCATAGTACGGTGTTTCCATTCCCACACGGTAACCAACTAATTCTGCTTTTAATTTAGCCAGATTTATTGCATCTGCCACGTTGGAAGGAATGTTACTACTGCAGTGATCGACAGCTTACTCTCCATACGAAGAAGGATCCCAAGCTCAGGGATCCCATCTTCATGGGATCACTGATATTTTATATTTGTGACCCTTTCTTCTTGTCCCTTCTACGAAGGAGAATAGACCTTTCTCATTCATTTCCCTCAAGTCCTGGTGTGTTCTATGGTCAATTTCATGTGTGCTGGACGAAAAATCCGAGTTTCCAGGAGAAAAAACCATGCTACCCTCACCTAAGGCCGTCTAACTCAGTCGCGTTGTGAAGAGGTCCTATAAGAATTACTCCTTCTCGACGAGACTCGAACTTGGATCTTTTCCACCCGGTGTGGCGATGATAGCAATTTTACGAACTGTGCTACCCACTAGAGCTCCATCTTGATTGGCCTCAAAATTCGCCTGACCTTAATCCAATTAAACACCTGTGGGATGTTTTGGAACAGTAAGTGAGGTAAGTGAGGACACGGAACCGTCATCTATTCCGACACTGTGGAAAGCCAATTGGCCATGATGGATAATATTATTGCCTTGCAGGCAGCGTAGACGTCTTCGGACATCTAGTGTAGTCAATGTATAGCCGAATAGTAGCTATTATCCGTGCTCACGGTGCCCAATACGGTATTAGGTAGGTTTCTACTCGATTCAGTGATCACTGAGTGTACATGGTTTATATACCTGGAGATAAATAAAGCTCAAGTTACACTAAAGTGAAATAAGTCGAAAATAAGTGGGAGCGGGGGAAAGATTACCGCACATTACGGCCGAAGAATTATGACCTTCAACAGCTGATTTAGGGATTGTTTAGATGGACTGGACTACACCTACAACTACTCGTAGATTGGCAGCTGCTACCTCAGGATTTAGTTGTCCACATTCATCAGATTCGCGCAGAGCGGTGCATTACTTTCATTCCTTGTAGTGTTATGTTACTTGAGTGTGGTAGACTCATTATCATATTTCAACTATTATCATGTTTAATAATTTTCTCAGTATACATGATGCATCTTCGAAGTACATGAGGCCCTGTTGGGTAGTATATTAGATATAATCACCGTCCTCCACGTAGAGTAGAAAATGCCTGGCTTCGAATCCCATCAATGATGCATAAAAGTTTTATTTATTTATATTTTTTGTTCACAACTTGGCTGAGTTAGTCAGTCTCAGCGAGAATTATATAGTTTATTTCTCTCGAAAACTCGGTTTTTTTCCCCAGAAAAATAGAAAATCGACTACAGAATCCGTAATTTACAGACACAGTATGTTAACACATAGATGCTGCAGAACAACATCAACCGATGCATTGCTAGTGATCTCAGGTTGTATTCCATTTGACCTCTATGTGGTATACCGAGGCATTATTTCTAACTTAAAGAAAGGTTTGGCAACTCAAATCCACGGACATTTGGCCGGAGAAAATTAATCTTTGAACAAAATTCACTGAGAAGTGGACATACAGATGGCATTCCAGTGAAATAGGACTCGCTACCAGGGAATTCATTGAGGATGCAACATTTGCTGTAAATAAAAAAGTTATGGAATGGTTTTACCCCTCAATGACAACGTCATATTTAATTACTTGACATGATTCACTGCGGGATAAATTGTGTAAATTTGGACTTGAACCTGACCCTTTGACCCTTTGTGTTTTTGTGGGGCAGTAGAAGATTGGAGGCCTGTTCTGCTTTATTGCCCTGCTTATGACGACTTCAGACAAGAACTATTTAACAGCAGTCAGCCCATTAGGACTGACAACTTCAATATTTTAATTCAAGATGCCAAGAACTTTGCAGCATTCCAATCTTTTTCTGACAAGATATTTAAAAGAAGACTCACGTTGTTTACTAATGCTAGAAGTGGACAGTCTACTGTCCACTTCTAGGATGCTGTTATCTAGTGCTGCTGTTGATGCAGCAGCACTAGATAACAGAACCAGGCACAGCGTTTCATGCTTAGGAATGGCTAGGCAATGAATGATCGGGCGTTGATCGCAGTAGACAGTGTTACATTTTTCAACACAGATTTTCCAAGGTGGAATTTGACTAAAGGTCTAGGTGCCACGCAAAACTAGTACATACGCAGACATACATAGTTAGTATATCTTTTATTGCCTTTTATATCTTGCAAGTGAAGCTGTATAATTAAAAGAGTTTCTTACACAAAATGCGATGATTTGCTGCACATTCCATTTCGAAATGAGGAAACAGAAATACTGTCAGAGATGAAATACGTCAAGATTTATAACGACAATGAAGAGCTCATATTAAATCGTAAATTCTATGAATTGGACTTGGACCTTCGCAAAACGATTGAAATATGTAAGACGATGCGTCAAGACAACGACGACGGTGACTCTGACGAAGCATGCAGCAATGACCTGCATATCCTTGTAACGCGATTGCGAGAAGACCCCTTTCGAAACTTTTACAATTATCCAAACAGCGAGATGAATGAGGATCTAAAGCTCGCCACGCTCAACTGACTCAGCCCGCAAAGAAACGCGAAAACTTGATGACCAACGAGGACTTCTGCAACTTAATGAGAATGGCCAATGCCAAGCAAAAAATTCTACTCATACATGTATTTTGGAATCTGTTATCTCCCAATCGCGAACCGATTCAAATATTCTTGACCGGCCAAGCTGATTGTAGAAAAAAGTTTATGTTTCGCCTCTTGATGGAAATATACAACCGCTTCAGTAATACAGACGGGTACTGTAACGCCTACATTATATGCACTTCAACTGGTAAGGCTGAAGCGCATGTAATGTAGTGATCTTGGATGTGCTCAGAGCTGTTTATGTCATCTCTGAGCACATCAAAGATCACCGCCCTCAAGATATCCATTTCTCTGGTTACCAAAAGGTTTCTGCCACGGGTGGCAATGGTTAGCCCAAAGCCACCTAAGTAGTATGCCCCGAATCATAAACGTTTTTCCGCAACCAGCTGATTTATGCCAGCTCTGAGCACATCAAAGATCCCTCCCATAATCCTTTCCGCGATCTTTTCTCCCGACTCCGTTTTTCTTTGTTATGAAACGGAAATTACGCCGAAGACGTCATTTCCGCATCGTAAAATCATGACAAATTGATTTTACTTTTGTCCGAAATTTAGTAGGTGCCGCCAGAGATGTTTACGCATCAAAAATGGAATCTGACCTTAAAACTAATTTAATTCCTATTTCTGTACTATTTCTGCTTACTTACCACAAAGAATGTCCAAGGAACAAAGAGTAATATAGGGTACCATGTTAAAGCAATCCTTTCCCACTTCCTTCTTTAGCTGCACTGCCAGGTACATGGCTTGCTCCTCTACGACAGGAAGAAAGTCTTCTAAAATTCGGAAATGGAAGGCAGGAGTGAGCAACTTCCTTCTTTTCCTCCACTTGGCCCCAGAACTACAAAGGATAACAACATGCGAAGTACTGATATCCATGGTAAAACATTATATCAGAAACGCACGGCCATATTTGATGTTTGTCACTTCAGTCATTTAATATTTAGACTAAGTTCGAATTGTAATTTGATCATAAAGATAATTATTTATAAAACATTAGAGAAACCTCCCAGTATCCTCGTGCAAAAAAAAAAAAGCGATATCATGGCCACCAACATCAATGAAGGTTATCAAAGTTATAAATTTTATTTAAACTTTATATTGGCATATCTCCTTCAGCTATCGCCATTATTTCATATAGGTTTAATACTGTTAACCTGTGACACGTGGGGCCGCACAATAAATCTCTGAGGATCGTATACGCTGGCTGTCAGTTTCACGTGCCTGCAGTGTATAAGAATTAATGGAATTTATTAGAATAACCAGAAATGAGAATTTTAAGAAAAATAAATGAAGAAATTCATTTATTTTTTCTATATTTTTCTATATTCCGCATTATAAATGAAGAAATGATAAAAAATCCTTCGGTAACTAACAGCCATTCGAAAAGAAACTTGAGATAGCAGGCCAAATCGTGAGTAGCACAGTTGAGATAATTTGCGCTAACTTATATGTCTATAGACTGAGGTTAAAGCAAAACATGCGTCCTAGGTTGCAAAACACTTCTGTTTAACCCGAAGTTGATTACATAGTCTGTATTTACATTTTGTATTTGTTTACATGATTAGGAACAGTACATGATCTGACTATACCTTCTTTTTAACCTCATCATCATCATCAGTAATTCAGTCTTGTGACTGGTCAGTTCCTCTGATGAGCTGTCGCCATCTTTGTCTCTCCTGTGCCGTTTGTTATAGTTCCTCAAAGTTTTGAAGTCCTGCTTCATCGAGCAACGTCTTGATGGTCTTTTTTTGTCTATTACTAGGGCGTTATCACTCCACAGTCCCCCTCCATTGCATCCAGAAGCAATCCACCATTTCGAATCACGTGGCCCACCCATTTTAGTCTAGTTGATATTATTGTACCTAGAATTTTCCTAGATATTATTTTTGTTATGAAGCTAAGTATTCGATAAACATAGCCAAAGTTCTGGTCTACTTTTCTATCCTTCTGGGTTAAATTTTCTCGGTTCCCATGCTTCAAATTATGGATAATTTCCTTTTATTAAAGACATGTCTTCATCTTGTTTCTCTGATCTCAGTTTCAAATTGTACATTATTATTACGTGCATGTTAGAAGGCTGCCGTAGCCGGTGGTCAGGCGCTAGAATACTTAAGTACACATACTTTGAGTGACTGTTGGGCTATTTCGTCTATTCTCCCTATCTTGTGAACTCTTCAGACAGTGTGGTAGTCCTGGATTATAAAAAAACATAAGTTTATTTATTTTATTTATGTTATCGAACAGGTGATTTTAGTGTCCTACTTTTTCCAAGTATAAACTATTGTTTATACTACAGGACAACCACATAGATCAGAGGAGCTTTCAGGTAGTTTCCCTCTGCCACCACACCCACCACACAGAAAGTATTCCCATTGCTGTGGATTAGAATCATGGTTAATTCGCTACTAATGTACTGCTGTACATTCTTGTTGGCTATGTTAATGGATATATTCTTTGTAATAGAGACCTGCATTATATGACAATATAATGTCACACCTCCTTTGAATAGTTTAGCCCTTTGCTTTTCTAATTCTGTTCCAGCTGCCTTATCATTTACGTTCATGCCTTTCATATCCTAATTTTAACTGTCTCCAGTATGCTAGAGGATAATGTAAATTTGTTATTTCACATAATGTCTTTTTTCCCCCTCTAATGATGTCAGATACCCTATTATGTTCATTTTATTAATTTTCATATAAAAATTAAGAAAATAATTACTGATCATCGGCAGCTTATTTTTTTTTAATTCAAACTCGTAAAACCTAGGGCCGATCCTGGTCCTAGATTCAGGTCCAGACCGATCTTTGTCCTGAACCAAGCCGATCGTGGTCTTATTCTTACATGATGTTTTCATTTCAATCTGCCATAATGAATCAATTTGAATTAGAGTTTATTATTCACCTTGTTTAAACATTCGTAAAATAGATTACATTAGTTTCGCCTTGTTTATATAATCAATTCGAATTAGCACTGGAAATCCCTTTCACTAACGTGAATATTCGAAAAGACAACATCAGTTTAACCACAAGAAGAATTTATCGTGGTTCCATACAGCAGCCACTTGTATCGAGAGGATCTCTCTCTCTCTCTGTACACGTAAATCGTTGATTAAATAATAAAACAAACTCATTTGCATTTGTGATCTTCCCAGCACACTTACCTCGTAATGAGCCCTTCTTTGAACCAAGGATTCAGGAAGTCATAGATAAAGGTTTTTTCCAGTATAAAGCTACTACTCAGGATAACCTAATCAAAGAGAACAAAGAGACTTTCTCGTCAGGGAGTTAACTCCTGAATTAATAAAGAAAATGAAGAAATCTTCAGGTTAATTTCGCAACTAATAATCCTTAGTACTGTACGAATTATCTTTATCAGAAATTCGTGTTCCTTCATAAAGAAATTAATTACGAAGTGAAGAATTAATAACGCGAAAACGATATTCGATTTGAGCGTTTGTTAACAATAATTCAAAACAATTAACTGCATATGTTTCAGCTCTTAATTTTGTACCGATCTCATTTAAATAATTATTTTATTTTAATGAAATAATCTTTCAACTTACATAAGTGAAGCTGTCGCAACTACACGAGCTAATCGAACATTATGCTGTCCAGGCTATTAGATTACTCCACGTCTTAAATTAGATTAGTCATCCCTTTATTATTGAGCTAGTTAAATCTGCTCGGTATTAGTAAAAGTTTAGCTTGTCCTGCAATTAGAAATCAGTTATTTCACCAGAAATAGCGCCTTCGATATGTTATTCCACAAATTTCACGCCCAATGCAGTTGATTGATTAAGTTAAATATTCCACAACAGGTCGATATGCAGATCACGTCTACTTATTAAACAGTAGGCTGTAGCTAATACCATTATTGAAGCATCGCTAATAGCTTATTAAATTTGGTCATTTCTGCATGCAACCCATTTTCCAGTGATGTATGCAGCCCACACAGTTATGCCAGATAGTTCTCTTGTAACTAATCTCTTTCAGTTGAGTAGACCTGTTGTAGAATTAAATACACTACATATTAACTTACGTATTAATATATTAAATAATTCGTAGTTCTTTATCCAGTTATTAATAGTTAATTAAACGAAAACATTGTTTTATACACTTTCGTAGCACTTGTAGTTATGAACAAAATATTGAAATAAGTTATAAATTTATTTGTTTATATAATAAACATCTATTAAGAAATTGATCTATGATGACCCACCTTTACCCGTCATGACCGCTTCACTGCTTCCTGGAAAACTTTCTTCTAATTTCTGGGAGAAAGTCAGTGGTATTGTGCTTCATTCCTTCTTTAAGCATTGTTGAGCTCGACTGACCAAAAAGGCTATCATAGGCTTGCTGAATTCCGCGTTCCAGTTCATTCCAGTGATGTTCAAATGGTTTGGCAGCGGAGTTTTGTGCCTCGACACTCCAATTCCGATGATAGTTCTTCAGATTATGCGTTCACATTCCTTGCTGTGACCTAGAGCATAATTGTACTGGAAGGTGTAGAGACTTTTTCCATAAATTTGTTATCAAAAGTTTGTGGGGTGTAGTTCTTTTCTGAAAATGTATGTATTTGTCGTGGAAACATGTACAGGTTGACCTGTGTCACTCGTAATTCCAAACACAGATTCTGTACAGCGGGATTTTTAAACCGGTATTCCACCAGGATCGCCAAAGAGTTCCGCGAAATGTTCCACCAAAATTGAGCTCTTTTCTACAGCACTTTAAAATAAAAAGAATATAGTCTTTCGTAGTTCTATAATAAAACGAATTCTCGTGATGTAATTACAATAATTTGTGAATTATTTAGTCTCTGGTCATGAACTGTTTTTGTACTGAAAGTGAATGACTTGAATTATTTAGTCTCTGGTCAGCCGGACAAGTCCCGTTACTCAAAATAGTTGAAAAACACTATTCCAGGATATGATGGTAATATGAAGTAACTGGTTGTTTCTGGGCATATCACCTAATATAGACTTACATTTCTTCAGGGCTTTGCCAGTTTTCGACTTAGGAATTTTGAACTCCTGTCCCCAAATGAGTCCAGCTATCATCCTTCTCCTCCTGAAACTCTTTCAGTATGTTTATAATTCGGTGTAGCTTTGCAATGAATTCCCCTCTAACTGCTGATCACTTTATAGGCCTAAATATTTTCTTATTTCTTTACATACGATTTCCTGAAATCAGAAGGATAGACCGCGACTTTGGTATGAATGGGTATATTCTTTTATTAATGTCATGCATATATAATATATATGATGTAATTATTTTCAACTTTTTATATTACCTCAGGTACTTACCTCAACAGTTTCTGGTTTGAAAAACATGACGAACGGACGAAATCCAAACCAAAACCTGAAAATCCTGTCTTTTGAAAAGAGGTGAGTGATTCCACAGATTGCCTGAAAAGATACTGTAAGAATACTGTAGTTAGTAAATATTAGAGATTTGTCTTTTAGTGGTTCTTATTAATTACATATAGAACAAAAAATTATTTAAAACGTATTTGCGCAACTGTTTCTGTCTACTTGGTTAGAGATTAGAGCCAAGTAGTAATTTATCAAACAGAGAAAGGAGAAAATATCTGCAATGGCTTTTCGAACATAGTGAAGTTTTAAGTGTCAGTGATTCGTGTTTCCTTAATCAAAAACCTGCAAATCTGCATAAATCTGCAAAATCGTCTTTCCAGGGAGAATTTTCTGTTCTTTGTATATAGGAGTGATGGCATTTGTGTGTCACATTCTTAACACAGCGAGGATAATCGTGTTTTGTCTACTCAATTTCAAATTGGAATTCAGTGGTTGGAGTGTTCAGTTTAATTTGCAGTAATTTGTTGATTTGCCTTTGCTAGTTTTGCTGTCAGTGTTTCATACTGCAGTCGCGTTTTGCTAATTTGCAATGTGGGAATTAAAAATCTGAACATGTTTTTTAAGAAATAAGAACTAAATTATGTGATCAACGTGTTTTAAAATACTATATTGAGTCTGCTTGAAATATTTATTGCACTTTTATAACCAGCTTCCTTGGCAGAAAGCAGAGAATTTATATTCTAATCACGAGTACTATTTTCCATGTTATCTGATAGACACGCCAAGATCTATGCCACCCTTAATTTATCAGCTAATTTATGCTCACTCTGAACTTGATCTTCAGATTTCGAATATTAGTTGCTAACTGTCTGATTAAAAGATTAAAATTATTTGAATTTTCCGTTGTTGTTATCAGTTATATTGTTACCTTTAATCTGTGAAAATAACAGCAGCAGCAGCCATTCAATGTTGTTGAACATTATTGATAACTAATTTTTGATCTTGGTAAAACACCTCCCACCATTCCTAACATGCTCCATTCAATGCCTCCTGTGGTCTTCCGTCAAAAGGATATCAGAAGGATTTTGATGAATCTTGATGCTAAGAAAGCTCCAGGTCCTGATGGTATTTCTCCACTTATTCTCAAAACCTGTGCTCCTGAACTTACTCCTATTCTTTGCCGCCTTTTTTCACTTTCTTATTCCAAAGGTGTTTTTCCTTCTGCTTGGAAATTTGCTCATATCCAGCCAATTCCTAAAAAGGGTGACAAATCCCTCCCATCCAATTATCGTCCCATTGCAATTACTTCTACTCTTTCTAAAGTAATGGAGAAATCAATTAACTGCCAACTCTTAAACTACCTAGAAACCTTCCGTCTGATCAACGATCGCCAGTATGGATTCCGTCAGTGTCGATCCACTGGTGATATTCTGGCTTATGTTACCCATTTATGGACTAATTCAATGGAAAGGTTCGGCGAAACACAAGTAGTTGTTCTTGACATCTCAAAGGCTTTTGATCGGGTTTGGCATAAAGGTCTTCTAAACAAGCTTCCATCTTATGGTTTGCCAACTGTTTTTAGTAATTGGTTATCCAGTTTTCTCTCTGATCGCTCACTGAGGGTGATGGTAGATGGCTGTCTGTCTTCTAACTTCTCCACTAATGCCGGTGTCCCCCAAGGTTCAGTTCTTTCCCCCACTCTTTTCCTCTTGTATATCAATGACCTTCTTCCATTGACTGGAAATCCTATCCATAGTTTTGCCGATGATAGCACATTGCATTCAACTTTCCATTTTGAGAAACCTTGTCCTGCTCAATCAGCTTCAAGTTCTCGAAAATCTGCTGCCAATTCCTTAAATGCCGATCTTCAGGTAATTGTCCAGTGGGGCAAAGACAACTTAGTTGATTTCAACCCTTCTAAAACTCAGTCTTGTCTTATATCTCGCAAAAAGGAAAACTCTCTTGGCACAAGCACATTACAAATATTGCTTCCTCTGCATCTAAAAAACTTGGTTTTCTCTTTCGCTCTCGGCGTTACTTTTCTTCCAAACAGCTGCTCACTCTGTATAAATCGCAAATCCGCCCTGCCATGGAATATTGTTCCCACATCTGGGGTGGTGCCCCCAAAACCTCTCTCAGGCTTCTTGATTCCATTCAGAAGAGGGCAGTTAGGTTAATTAATGATTCATCTCTAACAGAGTCTCTCCACTCGCTTTCTCATAGACGTACTGTTTCTGCTGCATGCCTCTTCTACAGATACTTCCATGGGCACTGTTCTTCTGAATTGGCTTCTATAATTCCTGCTCTCTCTTTCAAAACAGTCCGAACACGTGCCGCCACCAGCCAACATCCATTTACTGTCCAACTTCAAACCCACAGAACCAACTTTTCATCTTCCTCATTTATTCATTCAACTGCCGTTTTCTGGAACAACCTTCCTTCATACGTATTTCCTGAAAATTACAATCTACAGAAGTTCAAGTCCAATGTCAACAAATATCTTCTTTCATCTTCTCAACCTCCAACCCAAGCACGGTACTAAGTACTATAGGTTCTAATACCTCTCGTGTTTGGGGTTCTCATAAAAAAAAAAAAAAAAAAAAACAAACGGCCAAAATCGCAAAGTTAAGCACCGAAATAGCCATTCCCGTTTCATTTATCCCGTATTTTTATTTCCTGATAATGAATTTATTATTGCCTATTTTTCCTTATTCTTTTATTTGACGAATTTGCTGCTTTCCACTAGATTTTTTTTTAAAATAAATCTTTTGAATGTTATTTCTTTTGCCTTTATTTGCAAGAGGAGAACGCGAAGCATAATTGTCTTTGTACAGCTAGCTGTTTGACACAGCTGAACGCGCTTATCGAAAAGCGACCATCCGTACAACCGTTGCGGTTTACTTTCGTTTCAGAAGTACACCGATGATGTACTTCTGAAACGAAAACATACATTAAACTGAGGCGAACGATTTTCTCATTGAGAAAAAAATCAGTTGATTGGGCAAAATTTTAATTTAGAAATCTTAAAATGCAATACTTAGTACAAGTTAAACATTAAATTCAAAAATTTCAGTCCAAATAGACAAAAAAAAAAAAAAAAAAAAAAATGGAGAAGACGAATAATAGCATAAAGTTCTAAACTTAAAAATAAGCGTCATAGATCGCGGAGCGTTTTAATTGAAACTGGTGTACATAAAATGGAATAAAAAATAATAAATTAATTAAAATAATGAAATACGAAAAAAGTACACAAACAGATACGTTGTAAATCATTCCTGGTCTCTTTAATATACCTAGATTAAACGTTTTGTGATTCACAGTTAGATAGAGTGGACATAAGGGACTCCCTTTGATTGATAATTATTCAATTGTAATAGATTGATACAAATACGAATACAAGATAAGCGTAATAATACATGCCACACTAGGGCCACCGGAATACGAGTATCAATTCATCTGCCCAAATGCATTACGCTCGTGAACTGGTTATGTTCTCTGGTCGGTTTGCCTGTTTTGTTGGACAAAAAACTCCAGCTTCTGGGGGTGGAGGGGGGGAACTTTGCTATCTACACCGAAACCGATTAACTCAGTCACGGAGTGGAAAAGGGCCAATAAAAGTACTTAGCGTCATTGAAGGAATTCGAACCCAGGCCCCTTTTCGTTAAGGGCCTTCTTGGGTTGTCGGCCAGGGAGGGTGTGATGGGGCCAGTTTACATTGAAGAGTACAAACGAACAGATTTTCGATTTATACTGTGAGGTGGCTGCATAAGGTCGGATGAGTTTAAGATATAGAATATAAAAACGTTGCCTTATTTTTCGGTACGAGTGGATTAGAACGTGCAAGGTGAATAACTGCTTCAGCATTCTAATTACTCCTGTACTGTAGTCTTTCTGTTTTCTGTTGCTCTTTCAGAACGGGTGTGACTTGGGTATATAACACTCTGTGGTAGAACGTTAGTAGAATATTGGGTCATGCTGACAGGATATGTCAATTTATGCTCCCGCCCGACGAAACCCGCGTGGCGTTATCGTCGGTGACGTTAAATGATTATCATAGTGCTTTGTTCAGACCGATTTTGATTCCCATGATCCTTTGCGGAATCAGCTACAAGAATTTGTCACCGCTAGGCGGGTTCCGCATATTATTTTTACATTTTTCTGCTACTGGATGATGCCATATAATTTTTATAAAAATATTTTTGTTATATTTTTCATTACCATAACAAATAAAAAAAAAAAAACCATTTTTTTTTTTTATATTTCTGGGTAATGAGAATTATCTAAAAAATCAAAACATTTTTAGGTAATTTTCAGGTTGTCCTGCAGATAAATTTAGAATAGTCCACTTTCTTATTCTACTATAAAATATTTAGACATGAGATTTGAACCCATCTAAATGCGTTATAGTTAAGAGCCTGAGACACTGAGACTTCTACTTTTAATAGCAAAAATGACGTATTGGAATGTAAGATGACGTCAATGAGATTTAATTATAGATTGCTTTTAAAAATAAACCAATGAATTACTTGAGAATAAGGTATTTTTTTTGGAAGTTGTAATAGAATTTAGCCCAAAATATCCTAAGAAATATATTAATTTTTGAAATTTCAGTGATATACATTTTTTTAGGTATTCTTCATGGCCAAACAATATTTTTTGTGGCTGTAAAATAATAGTGCATTACTCACCTCCATTTTTTTTTATTCAAAATTGCCTAAATTATAAAGTTTCATCATAAGATATACATATATATTTGTGACATGTGTATATGTATAGTGCGGCACCTGGAACGTCTGTTCAACTCCGCCTCGTGTCTCTGTGAAGAACAGAATCAACTGTAAGAGGGCCAGAAATATGTTTGTGTGCGTTCTGTGTGTGTGTGTGTGTGTGTGTGTGTGTGTGTGTTCTGTTATAAGGCTTACAATACCGGGATCCCGGTCATTTTTTTCCGGTATTGAAATACCGGTGTTATTACAAAAAATGCCTGTTTTTCGTTACTAATTTTTAAAAAAATAATTGTTTATAATTTAATCACATAAAGGTTATAAAATCACCCTTATGTGATTATGACGTCGCTATTTCTACTAGCAGATGTTCGATAAATCATCGATAGGACACCATGCAACATTGCAACCTTTCTACTTCATGTCTGACCGTATCGTAACTCCCAAGTCCCGTTCCTCCACTACTGACTTTAGTTCAACTCCACCAAGTGTATAAGTTATTTTGGGGTTACTATTCCCCAGGTGTAATACCTTGCATTTTGCTGAATTAAAGCGTAGCTGCCACTCTTCTGACCATCCCAGAAGTCTATCTAGGTCACTCTGAAGAAGCGCTGCTTCGCGGCGATCATTAACTACTCTACTGATCTTTACATCATCTGCAAGTTTAGACCTCACGCCCTCCATCCCTTCATAGATGTCATTTAAGATAATCAAAAACAACAGTGGTCGCAATACTGATCCTTGGGGAACCCCACTTCTTACATTAACCCAATCTGAGGAATAACCATTTATCACAACCCTCTGCCTTTTGCCCTCAAGCCATCGTGCTATCCATCTAAGGATTTTCCCTATGATTCCAGCCTTCTCCAACTTATAAAATAACCAGTCATGTGAGACTGAGTCAAATGCTTTGCTGAAATCCAAATAAACAATGTCGAAATTATTCCCTAAATCCAGAGCATGAGTGACCTGTCAAAATAGCTAACCAGATTTGTTAAACATGATTTTCCCTTTACAAAACCATGCTGTGTATCCTACAGAACTCCATTTCCATCTAAATGATCCTGAATTCCACCCTTGATCATTACCTCCATGATTTTCCCTACTACTGAAGTTAGACTGGCCGGTCGGTAATTTCCCGTTACACTCCTAGAACTGCCTTTATGTTCCAATTTACACCAATCCAATGGAACCTCTCCTGTCCAGTAATGCTCTCATAACTAGCCTTAATGGTTCAATGCACTCACTTGCCGCCTCCTTTAAGGTTATAGGGTATATGCCATCAACCACAGGAGCCTTAGTCGCCTGTAGGCGCGAAAGTTTTCTCATTAAATAATCATCTGAAATTTCAACATCATTAATTATATTTTTTTCAACTTCATTTCCATAATATCTTATTGACACAAAGGGTTTTTTTTAATGTAAATATCGATGCAAAGTAACTGTTGAGTTCATCTGCAACTTCAGCTATGTTATCTAGTACTATCCCACGTCCATTACATAAGGGTCCAATATGATTTGTCCTTCTGTTGCATTTATATATGTCAAGAATTCCTTAATTGCACTCTTTGCGCTCTTCTTTATTATTAGTTCAAAGCCTAGAAAATATGGACTGAGATCATCTTCGATTATCTCAGTACCAGAATAGAATCCGAAAGGGCGTTTTCTGCCCCTAATCAAATACTGTATGTACCAAAATTAGATCCATTTTAAACGATCATGCTATTGATTGCTTATGTTTCTTAAGAGCTCACTTTATTTGGACAGGTAGTGTCGATGCTTAAACATAACTAAATTTTGCAAAAAAACAGTAACAATATGTATTTTTTTTCTTTTTAGAATAACTGTATTTTTAATGATTTTTTTCAGAAAATTTATAGTTGCAATAAAAGTTTATTTAAAACTTGAATAATCAAGTAATTACAGTACTCGTTTTTTCCTTACTTTATTGCACCTAACTGTCATCAAACTTTATTGAGAAAAATGTTTGTTTTTGGAATACCGGTATCCTAGTTTCATAAATGAAAAATACCGAAATATCGGTATTAAGATTTTTACCGGTATTGTAAGCCCTATTCTGTTCTGGCCTCTTGGCTACCCAGAAGCACCAGCACCTGGACAGATGATTCTGGATGCTCGTCCACACTACGGGAAGGTGGGCCAGTTCCAGTAGAGCACATAATGTCTCAAAAGAGACTCTGATCCACCTTAGTGTTGCCAAAAGGTGAGCCAGGATCGTCTGGGGCCCATTCCAGAGGTAAAGAAAGAAGGGGGGGGGAACCAACCCGTGGTGCTGGGATATATATATATATATATACACCATTTGCGTAGATTTCAAAAATAATTAATAGTACGTTTAAATTTTAAAGTTTTCAACGTGTAATAACTGAAATTTAATTAATTTCAACTACATATTAATTAACTTTTTTTATTTTAACAAATGGGAAATATTGTAAACGTTTAGGCGCAGCAGCAATTTAGGCCATATTGTGCTGTATATATGAAAGTCGCTTACAATCAACGGCAGTCTGTATTTGTTGTCGTTGATGGTGAGTGATTTTGGTGCTTTCTTTAGTTCTTCCAAAAGAGAATGAATGAAAAATATTCTAAAAAAAAAAAAAAAAGTATGAAACGAGCAGTGAACGTCTACCGAATATATTTTTCTGCTATTGTTCTAAAGAATAGCAATAGTAGAAAAATATATTTATTCATATACATATTAATAGTGTAAACGTTTATTAAAATGACAAGTGTTTGCTTTCACTCCTTATACACAGCCGACCGGCTAGAAGGGTGTGCAAAATGCAAGAATTGCAGTTATATACAATATAAGAAGGGTGTACAAAAAAAGCAAGAATTATAATTATTTACAGTATTTACAATATAAGAAAGGTGTACAAAAATGCACGATTACAATTATTTACAATATTTACACAAGTGCGTATATTTACAATATTGTTTACAAAATTCACTCATTGACAAGATTATAGCAAGAGCCTCTCAGAACGCTGTGTGCTTCTGAGAGGCTCTTCACTCTGTACTGCTTGCTTTCGGAGTATTTCACAGGGTCTGTTGCCAATGGATTGAAAAGTTTGACTGCGTTGTTTGGGAAGAAATTCTTCAGACAGCACAGGTTGCACAGTATAGAATGCAGCGGTAGGTAGGGGCTGTAATTACTGCGTCCAGCACGTGTAGTAGAGATAAGTCCTCGAAGACTGGGGTCGTCAATCACACCGGTAAGCATCTGAGAAAGAAGAAGAATATTCCTGGATGCAATGTGAACTCTCCAGGGAGTGATATTTAAGTTGGTATATAAAAACAGCCCTGGAGATGGTGAATGCATTGCCCTTGACCCTGTTCATCCACCGCATTACCCAGTACTCTACTGCTAGGAATCTATTTATGTGTGACGTCGGGGAAGAAGACCAGATTGGTGATGCATATAGTGCGATAAGTTGTAGGCACCGCTGGACGTATCCTCCGACTACATCGACGTGGAGTAACCCCGTCAGCTCTTGTCGAATTGCCCACATCGCCGAGAAAGTGTTAGTTTTCATGGTCGAGAAATGGTTCTGAAAAGTGAGGCCCTCGTCCCAAGTCAAGCCGAGGTTAGTGTGAGACTTCACTTTCCTTATCTGCTCTCCGTTGTGATAGGCTGTGATGTCATTTTATTCTCTTTTTTGTAAATATGATTTGGGCTGATTTAGATATGTTTAGCTCCAGACCTATCTGCAGTAGATAGGTTACAAGGCTGTTGATCAGGACGGCGACTCGCTGATTTATCAGGTGGGTTTGTTCAGGGTCTTTTGATTTTATATATAATTTGAGGTCATCTGCATATGATGAGAAATCAGTGTACCTTGCGAGGAAGGGTTAAAGGGCAGCGGCGAACAGTACACAGGATAGGACACCTCCCTGTGGTACTCCTCTCGTTATAATGTACTCCTGTTGGAAGTTGAGTTGTCTTGGTGTAAGGATAAGGTTGATGATTTTTAGAAGGTTCCCAGTAATGCCAAACTACTTTTCTAGAATGTAGATGAGAGCGGAAATTGAGAGCTTATCATAAGCAGATGAAATATCAAGGAAGATGACGTCCAGCTGAGATTTACTGTTGAGAGCAGTTTGAATTTTAAATAGGGAATCCAGTAGTTTTGTATATATAGATCTTTTGGGGATCACAGTATGCAGATGTTTGGGTCTATGAGAGAAGCATTGGTCGATTAGTGCTGATAAGATAGCTTTCTCAAACACTTTTAATAGAGAGCAGCCCACTTAGATCGGTCTCAAGTCCTTAGGTTCCTTTGGGTTTCTTCTTTTCGGTATGGGTTGTACCTTGCAGTGATTCCACATTGTCGGGATTGATCCGGACTTCAATATGCGATTAAAGAAGAAGGGGCTCCACAATGAAGGCACTACACACTTTAACCATGAATAGAGGAAAGCCGTCAAGACCAATTGTAGATTTATTAGGAAGTCTATTGATGGTATTTATAAGGTGTTGTTTTGTTAGCGTTATAGTTGAAAGGGGTTGCCTGGAGTGCATGACGAAATCACTTAGGTTTGGGGTTTTTGGATCTAATGGCATCTCGTTGAAAGTCAAAGATACCCATTCCTGAAATACCTCCTCATCGACATGGAAATCTTTGTTGAATTTGGATGTAATACGTTTGGAGCGGTTTATTTTGTTGAGTACCAGCTGCCGGATTGCATTTCGTTTACATTTGAGGAAGGTTTCCCGCTCTTTCTTGTAAATCTGGTAGTCAGTTGAGTTATGGTACTTTTTCCTTATTCTGAATGCTTTTTGTTTCCTCTTGAATATTTCTCGGACTTCGGCATTGAACCATGTATTGGACCTATCAGAGAGTTTTAATTGTTTGAAAGCTCCTTGGGAGGCAAGGAGAATATATGATAAAGACAAATAAATATTTATTTATTTCCTTATTTATTTCGCAATGTTTCAGCCAACCAATTTGTAATAACAAGCTAAAGGCCGAATTGCACAGCTAGACCTCTTATGTGCCGAGAAGTTGATGGACATTTCAAAAGTTACAGATTTGAAACGATCGAAACTTACGCAGCGGGATTTGACTTTGACAAGACCTTAAACACTCAGTAGTCGATTCGATTTAAAACTTCTAACAGTCTTGCTTATTTAAAAAAAGTAAAAAAAAAAAAAAAAATATATATATATATATATATATATATATATATATATATATTCTCTACTGATTATCCCCACACGAACTCAACCAATTCCTGCTCCTCCTCGAATTTCACATGAATTCAGCCGATCTTGTATTCGTCCTCTTTATTAATTATTACCACCATGCGATATCGCAGTAATCTTCTGCTTTGCTTATTTCTCCCTCATACTATGATGGCGCCTCCGTAGCCAGGTGGGCAGGAACAGCAGTGCGTAGCACACGCTTCTTGATTAGACCGGGGTTCGAGCCCGTGAGCCACCAAATACGGAGGATGCGGAAAGGTCAGGGAATGACCACCGCATATCTCCGGAGCAATATGGCCTTAGTTGCTAATCCTCCTAAAAACCAAATAACAACAACAACAACATACTATGACGATTTAGAGAGCAGTACTGAAAATAGAAAGTAATGTAATGCAGGTTAGATCCAATTCTAGGTCAGCTGTGTGAAAAAGCTTTTTCAAAGAATACGAAACCAAGTTTTTCCAACTGGATAGAGAGAGCGACTTGCAAGCTTAGCTTGACACGTAATTAAGTTTCTTTATGCGTTCGTGTGATGCTATATGTAATATTCACAAAGTACTAACAAACTTAATCCAAGCCAACAACAAAAAAAGCATTTTAGATTATGGATATCGAAATGGTTCTCCCACGCGGGGACAATGCACTCCATCGCAGTTAGAAGTGTAACATGTTATTTATATTGAGAATCTAATGAGGTGTTACCTTGGAAGGGTTGCCGTACATGCGACGAGCTTCCTGGTCTTACGGGTTTTAGTTGGACGCCTCTGTCTGTACTGCTACTTAGAAATTCATCTGTATCTGTGGCAACTGGCAACCACGAGCATTGTGACTATTAACGTCAAGTAAAAATGGATCACTTTTACCTGACTGCAGTATCTCAAAGTAATGACTTTAGAGTAGTGTTACTTTTATGTGTTTATAAATAAATAAATATTCTCTATTGCTCGAGTGTAAAATCCACTGCTCGGTAATAACATGACCAGAAATTTTACGTCGAAAGAGATAAAAGGCATAAATCGAAACCCAGACTTCTGAGCTTAAGGTGTCGATATTAGTGATAGAGTATTGCTTTATTATATAAAGTTCCACAACAGCTCCATGAGGAGCTGTTGTGTCCACCAATGTAGGTAGCTACAACAGCCACCTACATTAGTGGCTGTTGTCGTTCCTCCAACTGCATCGATCTAGTGTTTTACGAGCGGCATCACAAACTGTCATGCCCAGAAGGTCACTGATCCCATCATTCCATCTAGTTGCAGGTCTTTCTCTGCTCCTCTTCCCCTCGATTTTTCCTTCCGTTATATTCTTCAACAGAAAGTTACCCACCCTTGCTGTGTGTTGAAAAAAAATTGCGTTTTCTTCTGTTGATGATATAAAGAAGAATTTGGGCATGCTAATTTTATTCAATACACTCTCATTTGTTCTTCGATCAAGGTAAAAAATACGCAGCAGTAGCTTAATCAACTGAATTATGTGGATTGGGAATTCCAGAATTTCATATTAGTGATCGTTTTCCATAGTTTCTCATGATGAACACAATAAAATTCTTTTGAATAATCTATAAAATGCAAAACGATTGGAACTTTTAATTCTTTGCATTTTTCAACAATCAAACCTAGACTGATCTCCGGTTCCTCTGCCCTTTCTGAAACCTTGCTCTTCTGGCATGTCTTCTTCAAGTTTTCTTGAAATTCTGTTTAGTATGATCTTAATAATTTTGTAAGCATGAGAAATTAGGCCAATAGTATTGTAATTTGAACAGACTTTCGTATCTTTTTTTTGGTAAGGGAATAAACATTGATTTCTTCCAATATGATGGTCACTGTCCCCTTTCCCGAATATTTACAATCATTTTATGAAAAACTCAGCTCTTTTTACACCTGTAGTTTTAATCAGGTCTGCTGGGATTTCATCAATTCCAAGTGACTTTCTATACTGCAGTTCTCTGATGGCTTTTTCGACTTCTACCTTCAGTGGAACTGGTTCATGATCACACTCTTGAAAACGGAATGGCAGACCATTAGTGTTAGCAGGTGCTAAGAACAGCTGCTTACAGTATTCTTTCCACCTTTCTTTAATTGTGTTCTCCTGTGTTAAAATTTTGTCCCTAGACTTCCTAATTACATTTCGTTTTGGACGGAACTTTTGTCTTAAGGACTTAACAACATCATACATCTTCTTAGTGTTATTTCGTTTGTTGTGTTATTCAATTTCTTTGCATATCCGATTAATATAATTCTTTTTTTTCTGGCTTAAACAGTGCTTGACTTTGCTTCATATGTGGCTATTGGTGTTGGTGCATATCGTCATCATTCTACTATTATGTCAATCCTTTGGCATTTTCTGCTGTGAAGAGAGTTTGTCTCGTACCAATGTACTACACAGGTGTGCAAAATTTAAGGACCAGTCAGGTTTTCATCTGTAGCTTCTCATAGGAGTGGCCTGGAAATGGGAAAAGCATATCAAAGGAACCTCGTGAGGTACAGAAATGATGAAGAAAACCACACCGACACAACAACGGAAACAAAACGGTACAGAGGTACAAACGGTACAAAAACGGCAACGTAGCACTGGCTGCCATGATACAGATGCATCACTGCCAAAGATGGAACAAAGGGAAGAGGTGGTCCTCAGTAGGAGATATGATCACCCCTAATATCGATGCAGACTTTGCACCGCCTGTCCATACTTAGAGCAATGTTGTTGATAGGTTCTTGCGGTAACATCGCCCATTCCTCTGTCAGCGCCATCTTCAGCTGGTGAACATTTTCTGGTGGATGTGGACGTGCCGCTAGGCGTCTCCCTAGAGCGTCTCATATGTGTTCGATGGGATTTAGATCGGCCAACATTGGCCGATCTAACATTGGCCAACACCATTGGCCCTCACTGTCCAAAAGCATATCAAAGCTGCAGTACGATAGGGTGTGGCGTTATCATCCATAAACACGAACTCGGGGCCAATGGCACCTCGGAACAGAAGCACATGGGGGAAGGATTACCTCAGTGCAGTAGCGTTCACCGGTTGCAGTTACCGCCTTCCAGTATCTGGAGTTGTGTACGTCCATCCAAGATAACGCCTCTCCAGACGAGAACACCTCCCCAGACGAGAACACCTCGACCTCCACATCGATCCCTTTCAGTGATGTTTGCGGGGGTGATACCGTGTGCCAACCTCTCTTCCGATTAGCTGACGTCCAGGATCGCTGCTGAGACTGAATCCACTCTCATCAGTAAAGAGTACCTTAAGTAAAGATTTGGTGGTTGTAACCTTTAGAAATAGTGTTGGTCCTTAAGTTTTGCACACCAGTGTACTATATTTATATTTGGTAGGACAAATGAAGATTCTTTCTCTATTAATAGGCTTGTATCCAAGAAGAGACCTTGAACATTCCTTGTTCAGTATAAGAGCGACACCTTGTTCTGTCCACATAACTTCGGTTGCGCCTAAAATGTCGATTTTGTACCAGTCCATTTCATTGATGACCATTTCCATCTTGCCTTCTTTTAAACGTTTTACATTCCATGGCCCCGTTTACCATCTTCTTTCTTAAATTTAATTTTGCAGGGCACACAATGACATCCGGATTTGGTTTACATCAGTCTTTGGAGTTGTTTTTGTTGTGGTCTGTGCGGCATCAGGTAATGTGGTGTTATGCCATTGCCTTCCACATGGCCGATTTGAAAGGGGCCAGCTTTAATCATCATAGGAAGAGTTGTATGGAGAGTTTAGGTTTGAGCATCATGGATCCCACGAAATGCTAGGGAAGAGAAAGTTGACTGTAGCAGAGCCCCGCTTACCGTAGAAAGGCTAGTTACAGCAAGGTTTTGCCTTGTTCCCAGAGGTCCTCGTTTAGAACTGCATAACCGCAGCAATTCATCCTCTAGGCACGGTAGCGACCAGAGATTTACTCCTCTAGATCCGTTCTGTTTTGTGTTAGAGGCTGTATATGATGCACCCTGGGACAAAGTGGGGGCCAGAACTAAAAGTGACGGTGACATGAAACTCTGTCCTCATTTTAATAAAAATCCTCTTTTTTTCCCCGTGTTATTCTCCAAAAGAAAAGAAAATCAAAAGTTAGTAGGTATGCTATTGTTAAATAAAAGGACTGTCTGCATATATCAACAGAAGCATTTCTTTTTCATTCGTAATGCAACTAAATACGAGGCATGCATTGATATCGAAATCAGCCTTTATTCTTTTCTTAGCCTGCTGTACATCAAATTGAATGACAGTTACAATTTAAAATGTCGAAACCTCGATTCGTCTTTTGACCTTTACTTTGACATATCATTACCAGTACGCTTCACTCAACGACTTTTGAAGTGTGACACCCTTTTTCTCCTTGACACAAAAGTCCTACTAATTGCGCATTCTACTGTTTCTCTCTCTTCATTTGCAGCTTCTCTGATTCTGACCTCATCAAACAGTGTTGTTTTTCTTAGTCCTTCGTCGCGTTCAGTTCCTTTGTAACTTTTGCTGTGTCATCTGAAATATTATGGAAACGATGAAAAACAAGGTTAATAGGTTAGAACAGCGAAGTAACTGTGCAGAGCCAGGTATACGCGGGATATGGTTGAAGGAAATATAAGTGTGCACGATATGCTTCCCTGCATTCATAAAAGCTAAAAATGGAAGAAGAGAGAAAGGGAGATATGCTCATGGGTGCAAGTCAAAAAGATTATACTAAATTGTTTTCTACGTCATCATCATCAGCCATTTTCAATCGACTGAAGGTTCTCAAGGTGTTTAACGACAATCATGAGGTCTAGGAAAATTGTGTCGATAAGTTGAGAAATGGCAGTTGAAGTTTAACATTGACAAATGCAAGGTACTGTATATGAGTAGCAGTAACCCCAGAATAATTTATCAACTGTGTGGTACTATACTCAGGGTAATGAAGAAAGAAAAATACGTGGGAGTAATTGTGCAGTCATACATGAAATTCTCTGAGTAGTGCAGACATGATGCAGGACAGCTCATGGGGTTGTGTCAATGTTATACAAAAACTTTGCTAGCAGGGATAAGGAGATGATTATCCTTTTGTTTAAGGCCGCATCTTGAGTACTGTATACAAGTTGGGAGGATTCAATTTAGGAAGGATTTAGATCTTCTGGAACGGGTGCAGAGAAGGGAATCCTGTCTGGTGAATGGTACAAAAGGGTGCTTTTACCTAGAAAGACTCCAATTCTGCAAATTACAGTGTCTCGAGACTAGGCACCTGCTGGGAGATATGATTGAGATGTCTACAGCCTTGAATAGATTGAGTAAACTGAATGTTAATGACATTTTTCCACTTGCTGAGACTACACACATGAGAGGGCATAAATTCAAGTTGAGGAAGGATGGTTGCAGGCTAGATGTGCGGAAGTTTGCCTTCAGCCCGCTGGTGGTTGATTGTTGGAGCAGGCTTCCATCTGTTGTTGTGGAAGCGTATGGGTTGAATAAATTCAAGGAAGAACTAGACAAATTCTTGGAGGGTATGCATGGATGAACTGTGTATGTTTTTTTTTCTTGTTTTTTTTTGCTGACGCTATGTCAGCTTGCTTCCTTGCATCATTTGCCTTTACTATATTACTGCTACTTTCCCCAAAAGCCGGAAAACAAAAATGTTCCAAGCCATTGATAGGAGATGTATCTACACCAGAAATAACTTAGTTAAACATTCATTTTACTGCTGGATTTCGCCTTTTTTAGGCTTTGTAAGAACGTCAATGACTTGTAAAAACCAGAAAAACAAATCTCCTCTGACATTATCTTAAATATCAGAATTCATAAGTGAGGAGGAGAATAAAGCATCCTTATCTTTACTCATAACAGCTTTCAAGCTCATGGCATCTCCCAAAACGAATCAGAAATCTAATTAAAAAAAAAGAATCATTTGTACATACCATAAACATCACTTGTTAATATAAACATGCACGAATTCAAATTTGCTCAATCTGTCCCGCCCTCTCCCCGAACACAAACATGAAACGCGACAGAAGGGCATGCCTGCTGTATATTCTTGCATGTTAAGCGTTCACTTTCAACCGTAATAGTACAGTAGTTGATTTTAATATGCCATTACCTCACTACAAGGCGAATGAGCTGTTTGCTGTTATCCGTCGCGTGAGTTTAATACAAAACTACGAAAAGAACGCAAAACCTTAACATGCATCAGTGTGATATTATTATTATTTTTTTTTTGGTAGATCATCTAAGATCATCACTCTTCTCTTGCACTGAATCACCACAGAACCTTCAGAGATCCAGCCATTCAAAAAAACTTTCTCGAAAATTACCTTTTTCACAAAATTGCTAAAATCAGCCAGAAATGATCTAAAGAAGGCTAAAATCAGTGGACTTGGAATTCGATCATCCTTCAGCGGACCCTGTAGAAATAATAAATTGCATTATGCATTCTTAGATCAATCTTGTTGTGGGGGGGGGGGAACGCTTTGAAGATCAGAGTCGGCTGGCAGGCTTAATATTTGGTCCTTTGAAGAATTAAATCTCTTTTAAGAGATTTAATATCTCTTTTAAGAGATTTAATATACCAGAAATCACTGAACTAGGATAATTCCATTAAACTACAAAAAAAAAAAAAAAAATCAGCCTTTACTCAAGCTACGAGTCAACCCGTCAGCACACTTTAATAGGGTGGCATATCAATTTTTTGGAAAGAAGACATCTTTCAGGATTTGGTTAGCCGCCCTTCTCCCACTTGCTTCGTGATGTACAAAAAAACCCGTTTTCCATTTTTATCTGAACAACAAGGTGTAATCTGCGTCAGAATCTACCAAACACATATGCGGTTATACCAGATGAGTTCCCCTTCCCATCCCAACAGGAATTTTGAGTGCGCCATTTGTAACTTTACTCTGGCAATAGAATATTACAGAATGCAGACCGATCTCCATAGGATTCATTGTGCTATAAATCTTCGAAAAATTAATCCTAAAATACATAACTGCTTTGATCGAAGACAAATCTACTTATTCAACTATCATGATCATTTGTTACTGTTGAACAAAATGAGCAATCACAAAACTGCTTAGACATCTGAGGGATTAAAGTTTCCCTGCACAACAGAGCACAAATGGACATCCCTTTCTTCAGTATCAATCATCATACAGCTGCTTTCTTAGAATTAGAGATCTCCTTTAGAATTACGAGCAGACTGTTTAGAGAACTGCTGACCGGAAGACAAATTTCGACGACACTTGATTTAATTACATTTCGAATTTTAATAAAAATTTTAAAAGTCATGAATGAATGACCAATGTTTAAAAACATACATACCATAAACATCACTTATTAATATAAACATGCGCATATTCAAATTTATTTGATCTGTCCTGCCCCTTTCTTCGCCCCGTTTCCTTACCATTGTGAATCTTATTTTGGCTCTTCCCACTTAGCAGTTGTACCACCAGTTGTTTTCTTGTTGCTATTATTTATTTTATTATTATTATATTATTTCTCCCTGATTGGGGTTCTACTTCGTGACGGATATTACTTACCAAGTACTGTACACAGGGTGGTTGTTGTTATGGCTGGTGTTACTGTTGGTCGAGGAACTCTCTGACTATTCTACAGGTGTTCAGGATTGCGACTTTCTGGATTTCCTTGTAGGTGTTCGCTGGGAGATCTGTTGCTACTAGGCTGTTATGTACGGTCTTTGGCACCATACCTGTGGTTGACACGATGATCGGGATGATCGTTACTTGTTGCATATGCCACAGCTCTTTGATCTCCTGTCTTAGGTTCGTGTACTTCCTAATTTTTTCCTCATGGGTTTTTTGGACATAGATAGTGTTGGGTACCGCTATGTCAATCAGATAGGCAGCCTTTTCCTTCTTGTCCACAAGGGTTATGTCCAGTCTGTTGTGCAGGATTGTCCTATCCGTTATTATGGCGCGGTCCCAGTAAAGCTTGTGGGCTGGGGGTCCCTAGTACTGCCTGGGGTTTGTACTTATAGTACGGTACACTTTCTTCTACCAACTGGTAGTTCCTTACTAGCTTCTGATGTATTATCCTGACTACCTAGTCGTGTCTATGAGTGTACTCAGTCTGGGTGACCTTGCGTCCCGCAGTGATGTGTTGGATCGTTTCTGAGGCCAGGTGGCATCGTCGACATGTGTCATCGAACACTCCGGGCTCCTTGACGATGTATTTTCTATAGTTCTTGGCGTTGATTACCTGGTCTTGGATGGCGAGCATGAATCCTTCAGTCTCGGAGAAGAGCGTCCCGTTCGTGAGGCATGTATTGGAAGAAATTTTATCTCTGTGATCTTGATGGAGATCATTGTAGTGTCTGCCATGGAGTGTCTTCTCTGCCCATCTTTCTAACTTCGTTTGGCCCTCCTGATTGGGGGAGGATTCCTCGCTTAGGTTGATTGGGGTATACCGCTTGTCTATCTTCTTTATGGCCTGGTGGAGTGCTGCTGCTGTTGTGTGTTTCAGGAAATAATCCTTCAGGTTAACCATCGCTGTCTTCTGTTGCTCAATGAGGTCTATCAGGATCCTTCCTCCTTCTTCCCCGGCAATTGTCAGTCTCTCCACGGCAGATTTCGGATGATGTTGGCGGCTCTTGGTCATCATTGTCCTTGTCGTTCTCATGATATCCTCCAGCTCGGTGTTAGTCCAATCTATGACCCCGAAGGAGTACGTTAACACTGGGACGGCATAGGTGTTTATGGTTTTAACTGTGTTCCATCCGTTCAGCTTTGCTTTCAGCAGGCTTCTGAGTCTCTGATGGTGGTTTTCGGTCAGGCAGGCCTTAATTTCCTTGTACTGTAACTGCTGGGCCTGCATTATCCCCAAATATTTGTAGGCCTCTCCCTCTGCGCTGGCTTCGATCTCGTTACCACTCTGCAGCTGGTAGTTTCGGTTGACTAATTTTCCCTGACGCAGTCCGTGGGTCTTGCATTTATCTAGTCCAAACCAAATTCCATCCTAATATCATTGCTGAATTCTTCCGTGATCTGGAGTAGTTGCTGAAGGTGCTTCTCGGTTCCTGCGTAGAGCTTGATGTCATTCATGTACGTCAGGTGGGTGAGGATGTACAGGTTCTTCCTTCCTTTTTTGAGGTTATATCCGTACTTGCTACTGTTGAGCATGGTAGATAGCGGGTTAAGTGCTAGACAGAACCACAAAGGACTCAGGGCATCTCCCTGAAAGATTCGTCTCCTGATGGGGAATTTGCCTGGTTTTGATATTTCCGACCCTAATGGTGGTACTTCATTTCGCCATCGTTTTTCCTAGGAAATTTGTCACTATCGGATTGACTTTATAAACTTCAGCGCCTCTATTAGCCAGCTATGAAGCACGGAGTCGAAGGCCTCGCGGGAATCGATGTAGGCTGTGTACATGTTGCGGCGCTTCTTGTAGGTTTGCTCCATAACCGCGGTATCTATGGTTAATTGCTCCTTGCATCCTTTGCTCAGCCGCTTGCATCTTTTCTGCTGTTCGGCCATTATGTTCTGGCTCTCCAAGTGGTCTGATATCTACCTTGTTATGCAGCTGGTCAGAATCTTATACATTGTTGGGAGGCAGGTGATTGGCCTGTATTTCGCCGGGTTTCTTGTATCTTCGTCTTTAGGCTTCAGATATGTGATTCCTTGAGTGCGAAACCTCGGGATTGTCTCTGGGTGCCTTATCATTAGGGTGAACTGCTCTGCCAGGTGCTTATGTGTGTGTGTGTGTGTGCAAGTGAGCTTCTTGTACCAATAGTTGTGGACGTTATCTATTCATGGAGTTCGCCAATTGTGAGAGTTCTTGATCGTCTCTTTTATGTATTATTATTATTATTATTATTATTATTATGGAAATTTGAGGGGAATATGATAGTGAACGATTCCCTTAACAGTTATGTTGCAACACCCGAAATATCTTTTCATTTATTGTCATTATATTGCTCGCCAACAGACAATATTGAACATTTTATTTTGTTTTGAAAGTGCTTTGGCACATATTGGACATATCGTAATGTAAATCTAGCGTTTTATTCAACATTGGATGCAACGGGTATGTCTATGGAAGATTTTATCATTTCTAACAATTTAGTTGTATTCAATAGGCCTCAGCAGCCTTATACTTCAGTAATGTTATTGGCCAAAGTAATATAGATGTAACATTGGTCTCATCTGATTTGGCAAAAAAGGATTTGTCATTGGTTCGTTGACACTGATGTTACTAATAGTGATCATAGAACTATACTATTTCATGTTAATGTGGGGATATTTAATAAGGTATGTGATCTTAGAATTAAACAACAGATGAGATTTGTGTATAAAAAGATTAATTTGTATAATTTTGATCACGTAATGTGGTAAAGAATAATTCTTGGCTCTGAACACCATGAATCCTACTGAATATTCTTTTTTTTTATTATCTATATAATATCGTAGTAAATACACCATATATAACTCTTAAGAAACTACGATGGTAGTGCGGGAAGCATCATTTGCTCTCATTTTTCATATTATGCTCTTCCTTCACAACGAGTTGCCATGGTATTGCACTACCTCGAATAAGTAACGCTTCACTAATAGAGAAGACTATTGTTACTTATTCTCAGTGAGTACCACCACTCAGACGGCACCGTTTCAAAGCTATTGGCCTATCGGTGGGTGGGCAGCAACTCTGGTATTGCAGACATGACAACCCAGTTATGAAGATAATCACACAATATGAGAGATGTCAAAATGTTTATATGATGATATTTAAAAATAACTAAATGCACAAGGCATAATACATTGCAATACCATGGAAACTCGTTGTGAAGGAGCAGCACAATATGAGAAACAGAGCAAATGATGCCTCTGTGGTGTATTTACACCGATGTTATATAGATATTAAACTCTTAACATATTATGCCTTGTGCATTTAGTTATTTTTTAATATTATATAAACCTTTTGGCATCTCTCATATTGTGTGATTATCTTCATAACTGGGTTGTCATGTCTGCAATATCAGGGCACAGAGTAGTAGATACAGAGTGGACTCTCCCATAGGCAATAAAGTTAACTTTTTTTACATGGTAAAGCGCATAGAAAGTGGAGCCATCATTGTAAGAACATGGAAACAGACCGGAACTTTGCGAAGTGTTCCCGGAGAATTTTCTACAGTTTAGTAGTTTTTTTTTTTTTTTTTTTTTTTTTTTGATTTGGTAGTTGTTGGCGCATCGGCTTCTGTGGCCATATTGCACCTCCCAAGGTTTTTGCAGTACTTTGATCCAAGCCCCGAGGCGGGAATCGAACCAGCGACCTTTGGGTTGCCGGGCAGGTACTTTACCCACTCGGCTAGCCCGGTCGGCTTCGTAGTTGTGATGGATACTATATCGATTCACTGATTATTAGTATGAGATACTCATAATTAAGTATTATTTCTATACAAAAAAGATTCTATGAAAGATCGCTGAATAGCGAAATATAAACTTAAGTAAATAATGGTTGTAATAGCCGCGTGGGAACTCTGCCGACAGTGTTTTTTTCTTTCTTCAGTTCAAATACATTTATTTTCGTCCTTATGTGTTTCTTTCGCCCCACTTTCTTTTACTTTATATTTATTTCTTCAGTGTAATATGGTAATTTACTTATGTTTTTACAAATATATAATAATTTAATAAACAAATTTTTTAAATATTTGTAATAGTTTTTTAATACAGTGGCCACACATTGGCTAAAATGTAGCCTAGGAGGAGATTAAAATGACAGTCATGTGCACCAGTTGCAATAAACATTAATAAATACAGAATTTTATGTACACACTACTGGGTTCAGGTATGTAATAATTAAAGGTTTCAGTACAGTGAGACAGGTGCACTGGTCTCACTGTACTGAAACCTGCTATAATTAACCACAGTTTTATATACATTAGTATATATATATAAATTATTTATTTATTAATGTTTATTGCAACTGGCACACATTGACTGTCATTTTAATCTCCTTTTAGGCTGCATTTTAGCCAAGTCTGGCCACATTATATTTTAAAATATTACTTATTTGATCTTAACTCCATAAATCTACATCTGATTACTTTGACTAACCTCAATCGAAATCTAAAACATGAGTTTTAGGTTTCGATTTAATGAACTGAACCCCTTTTGACTTCGGTTTTAATTTTTATTTAATTCTTTTCCTTTATTTATTTATTATTTCGATTATATATAACAGAAATAATAAATAAATAAATAAATATATATATATCTGATAATTAAAATAAATATGATATTTAAAATAAAAACATCAGCCAGCAGTACGGCAATAATATATATATATATATATATAATTTTTTTTGTATACTACACAAAAATACAAAGAATCTGGAATCAATGGAAAATTTGGGACACAATTATCTGTGACTAAATTTTGACTGCCTTATTACTGAGTTGGTTATCTTTAACAAAAGTAATTTAGCATTTTTCATATATATATATATATATATATATATATATGAATATTTAATGTAACTCATTAAAGGTAATGTTTAAAAAGTTACGTAGGATATATATTTCCTAGTTGTATCAATTATTACGATAAATTACCTTAAATGTTCTTTCGGAAATCGGTGGAATCGCACTCCAGCTTTGTTACAAAAGAAATACGATGTCAGAGACAATTACAATTATAATAACGATAAAAGCAACGTAAATCGAATTTGCTATGCTCCATTAACACTAATCAAATTCAAAAACAATAACGGCTTTATTAAAATTGGGCATGCGCATTAGTACTCTGTGTATTTTGACGGCCGCGTTAGTTCAATGTTCATATAATGAGGGCGCTGGGAGTAAATCAGAGGAGTGTCCACTCTGTGTATCAGGGTACCTGCCCACCCACCCACCGGTGATAGGCCAATAGCTTTGAAACAGTTACCAGGGGGAGCCTGATATTCATGGAGTTTCCGAGAATTGGTAACAACGATCTGCTCTACTGGGGAAGCGTTGCCTATTCGATGAGTTTTTGAGTGGTGTGAGTTAAAATAGTAACTGTCCCTTTCGACGGCATTTCTTCCTCTCCTACTATCACCTTCCTACATCTTTTTTGATTTCCTAAGTAAAATAGGGATAGTATGAGGGTAACAGAAATCTTTATCCCTTACCATATTTCAAACGGTGCCGTCTGGGTGGTGGTACCCACCGAGAATAAGTAACAATAGTCTTCTTTATTAGTGAAGCGTTACTTATTCGAGGTAGTGCAATACCATGGCAACTCGTTGAGAAGGAAGAGCACAATATGAGAAACAGAGAAAATGATGCCTCCCACACTACCATCGTAGTTTCTTAAGAGTTATCTATGGTGTATTTACACCGATATTATATAGATATTAAACTCTTAACGTATTATGCCTTGTGCTTTGTTATTTTTAAATATTATCATATAATTTTTTTTATATACGAAATGTTCTCTATAAAGTTTAAAACTTTCAGCTAAAAGGAGAAAGTTAGTTAACAGATTTATTTCATGGGGTTGCGACATTGCTGGGTTGAATGTTTTTTTTTCCCTCCTCCTCCCCTTTTTGGCCAAATTACGTCAACGAATTAAGCTTGCTGGTTCCCAGTGGAAATACAGATGTCACTCGACTAGGTACGCATTGCTCGCACCTGTGGCCTTTGGGCAAATATAAGAACTGATAATTTCTAAAGTTTCTAATACAGAAGTTTTAAGCATGGATAGTGAAATTTTAATTTCAGACATTTATGGATTTATGTATAACGCTCAATATGGGACAAAATCGGGGACAAAAAATGGGACGCAGTATGGGACAAAAATGTCAAACTGCATTCAAACAGGAATACCATGGTTCTTTTTTTTCTGATATTTATGTTTGATAGTATGTGGACATGTGTTGTGTCTTACGCAAGGCGGCCCCTAAACGTTAGTTCATCTCCACCATGGTTGTCTGTGATGATATACAACTCTGTACAATGGCCCAGAAATGAGTGTAGTGTTATGTTTGCGTAGCGTGTGTGTTGTTGTGTTGTTTAGCTGTTTCTAGCCGCTTTGCTACCAGGAAGGCTGCTTCCCAATACCCGTCTACGCCACGAGGAGGCGGGCCCAATTACGCACGTGCTAAACTAAATGTAATATGTTTGATAGTATATAACAGAGCTATGGTGCTCAATACGTTCTACGTTGATATCAATATTTGTAGAAGAATAACTGAATAACTGAAGAATAACCTCAATATGATACGCAGAACACTCCGTATGATACTCTCCAGAAATTAGAACGAATAAAAGATTAACACAAAACGATTAAAGTAAAAAATCAATTGAACACAATTTAAAAAACAATTTAAAAAAATTAATTAAAAATTTATTTAAAGTTAAAAGTAAATTTTGAATTTCTCCAGGCATAACCTATTGATACACAATTATGGGAGATATTTTGAATGTTTTGGTGCAAAAATTTGTTTTTCAAAATTTACGTTTAACTTTAATTAAATTTTTAATTATTTTTTTAAAATAGTATTTCTGAATTTTAATAAATTTTTGAATAGTGTTCAATTGATTTTTTATTCGTTTTAATTTCTGGAGAGTATCGAGAGTATCATACAGAAGTGTTCTACGTATCATATTGAGGTAAATTTCTCTAATTGTTCTACAAATATTTATCTGTAAAGTGCTAATAAATAAGTAGAATTAGTCGGTTCGTCCGTATTTTTAGTAATCGAATTTAAAACATAGTTTCTCGATTCGTTCTGATATATTTAAAATTGTTCATCATAACCTTCCAGTTCATTATGCTATCCAAATGTTTTTCTACTATAATGTGCGGGGAAGTGGTATACCCTTATTGTTTTCAAATCTACATATTGTATTTAGTTTAGTGATTATTTTGAAAACTACATATTGTATTTAGCTTAGTAATAGAAATCATACGTTCCGCAATTCAGTGCTGCCCGTAAAACCTACCTCATTGCATACCGAGAAATTGTCCTGGTAAACTGCTTTCTATGTGTTCATAGCCAGTGAGAAGCTTCAGCTCTATGTTGCTGCTGGTTTCCGGTCAGCGGCTAGCTGCGTTCTACGTGTAAGACCCCTTAGAATCAAAAGAAGTTTTCTAGCTTTTAGCAATTATGCCTCTGCAGTCTTTCAGAGGCGTTGGTATCACCTCTCCCGTCTAACCCTGCAAATGAGACAACCAGTACAGCCGTTCCTGAAACCTTGCCTCGCACCTGCTCTTTCCTGACCACTCCACAACCAGAACTAAATGAGCACCCAGTTGGACATCCTCCTCGTGAGAATGACTGCAATGAACTAAAAGCACGATCATGCGCACTTCTTCCAGCTGACCAGGGAGTACCCTGGTGGGATTTGACGGCCTTTCTGGCGGTCCACCTTTGTCTGCTTCACCACCCCGACATTCTATCAAACAAGTCTCCTGCACCAGTAAATCAACTCTTCCATAGTCAAGTTCAACCGATACCTCCCAGTGGCTCCTCGCAGCAGTCAGAACTTCTGCTCACGCTTTTGTATTTTGCTTTTTCTTCCCATCCCACACGATTCTCTAGGATATCCCCATCTTGCACAAAGCATTTTCTCCTGTTTTGGCCTTGAGGGCTTTCTGCTCTGCTGCCTCCCTATGCTTTTCCTGTATCATCTTTTCTGTGAATTGCTCTTTTCAGTTGGTACCCTTCACCCTCGCTATTGTAAGAATGCAGGCAGCCCAACAGGCATCCTTTTACTGATCAAGAGAGAGAGAGAGAGAGAGAGAGAGAGAGAGAGAGAGAGAGAGAGAGGCTTCGTGAAAGTATAGCAACAGAGTAATGGCAAATGATACAAGAAAACAAGCTTATATAGCATCCGCCAAAAAAAAAAAAAAAAAAACCTTCCCATTTCACCAATCCATTTTCTTCAAAATGTTTTCCGGTTCTTCTTTGATTTTATTTAAGCTGTCACCTTCCACAACGACAGACGGAAGTTTGTTCCAGCAATCAGCCACCTGCTGGCTAAAGGCAAATTTCTACACATCAATTCTACAACTGTCTTTCCTCAATTTGAATTCCCTCAAATACGTAATCAGAGTATGAGGAGAATCCCATCAGCATTGAGCTTGCTCAAACAATTCAAGGCCTTATACATCTCAATCAGCTTACCTCGCAGGTGCCTTGTCTCCAGACGCTGCAATTTGCAGAACTTAAACCTTTCTTGGTAAGAGCAATCCTTTGTTCCCCCTCACCAATCTTGTTGCCCTTCTCTGTTCCCGATACAGCAGCTCTATAGCCTTCCTAAAATGAGGCCTCCAGACCTAGTATGCAGTACTCCAGTTGTGGCCTGACCATTGCCTTATACAAAGGGATAATCACCTTCTTAACCCTGATAGCAAAATTCCTGTATATCATTGGCAAAACCCCATGAGCTGCTCTGGCAGTCTGTCTACGCTGCTCAGAAAACTTCATATCTGACTGCACAATTACCCCCAGGTCTTTTTCATTCTCCACTACCCTGAGTGTAGTACTACATAGTTGGGATATTTTTTCTGGGGTTACTGCTACCCATATGCAGTATTTTGCATTTGTCAATGTTAAACTTCAGTTGCCCATTTGCCCAATTTTCTAGATCCTGTTTCAGTAGTGTATTGCTATTACTGTCATTAACAACCCTGCCAACCTTCGTTTCGTCTGCAAACTTGGACATTAAGCCTGCTATACTTTCACGAAGATCATTGATAAATATAGAAAATAACAATGGGCCCAACACTGAATCCTAGGAGACCCCACTAATAATATTAGTCTACGAAGAGCAATGTCCATTGATTACCACTCTTGTCTTCTCGAACTCAACCATCCTTTTATCCATTGTACCAACTTGCCATAATGCCATACTGCTCTAATTTGTACAGTAGTCTTCCATGCGCAACAGTATCAAAATCTTTCCTGAAATCCAAGTATATGATATCAAAATTATTTTTGCATCCAGTTCCTTTGTTACCACATCATAGTGTCCAGTGAAATTGGCCGGACAAGACTTCGCCTTAACAAACCTATGCCGTGTCTTAACTGTAACTGCAGTCTTCTCTGGGGGATCCTGCATTACATGTTTAATCAGTGATTCCATTATTTTTCCCGGAAAAGAATTGAACTAACAGGTCTGTAAATTAATTGTGTCACCGTTTGATCTCCCTTTTGTGAATTGGGGATAAATTTGCACATCTGCGATAAATTTGCACATTGCAAATTTGCGTATCATAGTTCCTTACACATAAGGCTAGCGCAAAACTGCATAAAATTTAAGTCGGACCACAATCCCATTGAAATAGAAGCAGCACTGAAGATACACAAATACGAGCAGGGTAACCACACGAACTGGGAAAAGCAAAGTAAGTATCTTTTCTCCGTGAAGTATATTAATGCAGAGGTCATTCTCAGTCACCTGACTAGTTACAACTGGAATGACCTGCAAGAAAAGCCGGTAGACGAAGCTTTAGAAATGATCACTAAAAAGCTATACCAAACAGCATTGGAAGGAGCAGCAAAAGAAATCAAAATATCTGAGAGAACAAAAGAATGGTTTAACCCACAACTGAAAGCAAGTTTCCTCAGGAAGCAAAAACTGTATAGAAAATGGCAAAGAACGGGTCATCCTGCCGATCACATTCGTTATAAGAAAGAAAGAGCACATTTCATCAAAGCAAAACGACAGGCACACTGCAGTGTTGTTCATAATAAACTAAAAAGAGCAAAAAGAATTACTAGCAATAGAAATAGCACAGAGAATATGACCGAATGCATTTTCAAGGAATGGACTAATAACACTTTTAGTAACCTGCATGGACTGAATCAAATTGAGAACACTGATAATGGTAACAAAATTTTTGAATTCCTGAAAGATTTAAACAAGCGAAACTATTCGGCAATAGAGGAACCAACAAGACCTCCTTTGAGTGAAATACAAATCACCAAAGAGAGCGTAATGAAAGCAATCAACGATCTGCCCAATAAGGCCACTGTTGGACCAGACAAATTTCCAATGTTCATCCTTAAGATAAGTAGCCCATTTATAATAGATCTATTACTGCACATCTATCAGGAAATTATTAGGTCAGGAGCTTTCCCGCAAGCCTGGAAAAATTACATTGTAACCCCAATACCAAAGATTAAACACCCAAAATTGGCTAAGGATTACAGACCAATTTCTGTTAGTTGCACCCTACAGAAGGTATTCGAAAAAGCACTGCTTTCCACCATCAATCAACACTGCTTCAGCCATAGACCACCACATTTGCACTCAGTTATTTCGGGTAGATCAACAATAACAAACTTACTGGAAACCCTTTTTCGCGTGCAGAAAGCACTAAATGAGAAAAAGCAAATTGATATTATTTTTTTGGATATCTCCGCAGCCTACGACAACGTCTCAATTCCAGCGCTCATTGCGATTTTAAAGAATTATTTTAATGTAAGAGGAAATTTGTTAACTATAATAACCAGCCTGCTAGAACATAGAAAACTTATTGTTAAGCACCAAAAGCTACAATCTTGCTTTACCATCTTGCAAGGAGTGCCACAAGGGGGAGTTCTTTCGGCTACTCTCTTCGCGGCCGCCCTGGAGCCGTTTCTTGCACGGTACTACAATTTTATAACATATGCTGACGATGTAAAATTCTTCATCACTTCCAAAGACCATGAATCAGCAGAAAGTATTTGCCAGATGGCAAATAGCACAATCCGAGAATTTGAGAGCTACCTGGATTGCATCGGGCTCCGTATTAATGCACAGAAGTCTGCCCAAATGACCATAACTTACAAGCAGAATAAAAATAACATCTCGATCTCTGTGAACGGGTCTAGTGTGGAAAAAGTGCACTCTCACCTGGACCTGGGTCTTAAGTGGGATGACAGACTCACCTTTGCTCAACACTTCGCCCATATGAAGACAAAAATATTCGCCGCTTTATGGGCTACTAGACAGGAACTGGTAGGAATTAGGGATCCTCAACTAGCGACCAAGTACATTTTAATGTGTGTCCTGCCAATTGCAATGTATGCCTCGCAAATCTGGTCTTCAGCTCCAGATTCACATTATAAGTCCGTCCTTGGGATCGAGTACTGGTTCTTGCGATGGCTTAACAGAGTTGCTGGCCACCCTTTTACTATCTCAAGGACCATTCTCTACTCAAACCTTAACATCACACCCTGGATGCAGCGGACAATTAACAGGAACATACACACTCTCGCACAAATGCTCACAGGCAGAGTAGATGCTCCAGTCCTGGATAATATTCTAGTTAAACCGCGTGCCACTGCTAGACGTTGCGGAGAACTAAATAATCCACTGCGTTCAGTCCTGAACAATCTTAGTAACCTACAAAGATTCTTCCCATCAAATGCAGCGAAAATATTTAACTCGCTGCACATAGATGCCGAAAAACTGTGTGAGGATGCAACATACCGGAAAGAGATCTTCCAGGATTCGTACAGACTTACCGAAATATGAATCGGCTGCAAAGTACCAAAGAATTGTGAAGAAAAGTGAAGCCTTCTGCTTTAGGAACAATAATAATTTGTTGACTGGAAAAATATACCTTCTGTAACAGTTATGTAAATATGTAAGTTATAGATGGAATTATTAGTGAATTGTAAATATATGAGTTGTAGAATGTATGTACAGAATCATTAATGTGTAAATACCGTATATATTAAACATAGAATGTGTATATAATATTTCGGGACGAGACTACGTGTTCAGTATATGTAACCCACTGCACGTAGTATCTCGTATCCTGATATGTACTTAGCACCCTCCTGGCACTTTGCCGTCCCGGGGTGGTTTCCTTATGGAAATAAACAGATAATAATAATAATAATAATCTGTAGTCCGTGGGGACCTTCCCTGAGTCCTAGGTCTGGTTCTCCGTGCTGATAACGGAAGCTGTGAGGCACCTTCCGTGATGATTGAGCCTCTCAGTAACTAAGTAACTTTTACTATAGAGATACAAAACGTGGTTTTATGAGAAGCTGGAACCGCTTGACACGGGACAAATACAATATTCGCTGGTTATCTATACCCAAATTCCTTTTCCCACAAGCCACCTTCACTCACCCTGGCCAGAGCGTTGGTGGCCTTACGAATCCTGTCTATCAAGTGTTCATATCTTCTAGGCGTGGCACCTTGTACAGATGCCGGGAAGTCCCTTCCTAGTGATCGTGCCTCCTGGTAACTAAGTGCACAATACAAACAACACACTCTTCACATAAACCACACACCAACTAATTTTTCCAAGTTGGGCAGCAGCAGCATCCCAGAATACTTATTGCGCGAATTTGTGAGAAAAATGCAAGAACCACTTCACAAACATACTTTGTGCTCTTTTCACGGAGCATCCTACCACAGAAATTCTTTTAATAGGGGATGTGTGACATACAAAGAAAACAGGCAGACTAAGTGTAAGTGATGAAACAGTGGACGAAGGGAGACGTATGTGCCTCACAAACCCGATAAAATCAACATGCGCAAGTCATGAACTGGATCTGCAACAAACAACCATTTGGAATGTGCTACAGAATTGTTTGCAGCTAAAGCTTTACCACTATCAAGTGGTATAAGCAATCATAAATAAAGCCTACCAATTTCTGCATGACAGTGCAGGCAAAGTATGATGATGAAAACGACCTGCTCGAGCGTAGCGTGTTCACTGATGTATCCACATTTCATATTAGTGGATATGTCAACCCGCACAATATTTTTGTTTGGGGCAGAGAAAAACCAAAAGTCAATCTGTTCTTTGCTTTGAGTTCATTTAAAATGTACGAGCCTTCCTTTTTTTTTTATTGAAAACGCAATCACCGCGGTGTTTATCTCGATATGCTTGAGAATTTTCTGATACCACAAATCAGAGCCGATGACTCCAATGGACGAGTCTTCTTCCAACAAGATGACGCTCCACCTGATTACCATCTAGAAGTGACAGCATGCGTGAATCAGCACATCCAAGAAAGATAATGAAGGGGACCCGAACGGTCCCTTCGTTGACTTCCACGATCTCCAGACTGACTTGATGCCAGTGGATTTCTGTCTTTGGATTTTCGTGAAAGATGACGTCTACCGACCACGATTATCAAGGAATGTGATTAAACTGAAGGCTACAAACGCTGCTCTCATAGTAAAAATAACCGCAGATACTTTGCTTAAAGTGTGGGAGGAGCGTGATTTTCTGTGAATGTTTGTCGACCGCTGGTTTCTGTATCGAAAATCTGTAACTGTATTTGATGTATCTGCGCTCAGTTTCTAAAATTATGGTGCTTGCAGATGTTTAAAGTTGTTAATCTACTTTGTGATAACCCTATATACAGATATCTCGAGATTATTTTTCGACATTTTTTCTTTGAATTTGTTTTATGCCGATTTATGATCAGTCCGATTTTAATGGAATGTGGGATCAAGACCAATTATCTTTACCATATGGTAAAGATAATAGGCGATTTATGCATTTGCGAACGTGCTGCCGACCGGGCTAGCCGGGTGGGTAAAGTGCCTGCCCGGCAACCCAAAGGACGCGGGTTCGAATCCCTCCTCGGGCTTGGATCAAAGTACTGCAAAAATCTTGGGAGGTGCATTATGGCCCCAGAAGCCGATGCGCCAATAACTACAAAAGCGAACGGGCTTAAAAATTGGTCAACCCTTTTGCACTGTGTATTAGTATTTTCCCAAGCTACCCTTCCCCCCTTATAGCCTAAACGCTCAATTTACTTCAAGATAACCTAATTCACTAAAATGGCCGTTCAACTTTATCAATCAAATGAAGCTTTGACCCAGATGGTTGAAATTTTGGGTCTGTATTCATATTTGTACCGACTCATGCACAGAACATACTCTGTAGACCAAGTTACCTATTCTCTACGTACTGTATTCTTGTGCTGTGAGTCGTGCTCCATTCAGTCATAAAATTTACTTTACAAATGACACAAAAATGTGAGATTAAACATTCATTTTCTTGGTTACCAATTTTATATTCAAAATAAAAAGCATTGTTTATTTATTATGGTTATTATTATTAACCACGTAGCGCTTCCCTAACAATATTGTTTATTTATTGTTATTCCATTTTATTTTATTTGTTTTTGGTTTTTAATCGGGAACTTCCAGACATAACAAAAATATTAGGATACAATTACATAATAAAAGAGATTTTGACGAATCTTAACAAGTTGACGGTTTACAGTAATGCATAACAAAATGGCAAAAACTTACTTTTACCTAATTATTATACTTTCAAAATGCAAATGCAATAACCACAAGCAGTACACATTTTGACCCATGCTAATTGATATTTTTAGGCGCATTAGCGAATTAGACCATATTGAGCCGTATATATTATGTATATATTATGTATATATTATGCCTGTAAAAAATTGCTTGTGTTCTGTGGTCGATTTACCTATTTTCTGGATGAAAAGCCGAATTTCGAAGTGAAAAATCCATGCTAGCTTCACCTGAGACCCATAAAAATTTCTTGGCTTTGACGGATCAGGGCTTTCCTACACAATGTACGGAGAACAGTGATTGGCTAATTGATATAATCTTGTTATTATACGAAGCCCGCTATTGACAAAGGGAAACTTGTCATTACAATGGGACCGAATTTGATGAAAATAGTTTTAATGACACCTTTTCATCATTACTTGACTCGAACTCTGGTAGTGGCGTTTCGCTAGATAATGTCTGCATGCGCTATGCTGATTTCCAAATTGACATCCTTTTTATTTTGCATCACATAAGAATTTTCTATAAAATGACTTACGATAGCGAGTCACTTGAATCGACAGAGTAAACCTTCCCGCAGAAAGAACGCAGATTTACCAGATTTCTTTAAATAATTACCAAACTAAGTTAGTGGTTTTTTTCCTGTTATACGTTATGCCAGATGTCTAACTTTTAAAAAACTACCAATAATTTGCCATCATGTTTACGTTCTACTCTCCCTGGGATCTTATTAATGTTAGTATGACTATATATAAGTCCTTCTGTTCATTTCAAGAAAAGAACTTTGAAGCTAAGTTCGGAAAATACTTTAAAAGACTGATTGGTTCAAATTGGAGCAGTATGGCACCAAGGGCAAATTACTGCTATGGATAAAGAGATGGTTGAGTAGGAGAATACAGAGAATGGTTATTAATGGACACCGCTCTTCGCACACTAATTTATTAGTGGAGTCCGCCAGAGTTCAGTGCTGGGCTCATCGCTGTTTTCTATATTTATTAATGATATTAATGAAAGTATATCAGGCTTATTGTCTTAAGTTTGGAGATGATACAAAGGTCGGCAGGGTGGTTGATGACAGTAATCAGGGTAAGCTACTGCAACAAGGTCTAGAAAAATTAAGCAGATGGACTGAGAAATGGCAATTGAACTTTAACATTGACAAATGGAAGGTATTTCATATGAGTATCAGTAATCTTAGATTAACGTGCCAAATGTGTGGTACTAATACACTCAGGATAGTAGAAAATGAAGAATAACCGAGAGGGGTGGGTAATTGTACGGTCAGATATTAAAGTTCTCTGAGCAGCTAAATACAGGTTGCCAGGAGAGCTTATGGTGTTTTCAGTTCTACACGGGAACTTTTCTAGCAAGGATAAGGAGGTTTTTATTCAAAATATTGGAATCAAGTGTAACCCAATCCGTATATAGTCGCTGAATCTCAGGTCAAGTCCCCGCCGTACTCAATATATTAACGTCTCTGGCATTGGATAAGACTCGATGTCTTTCATTTTGCCAAATTATGCTAGTGACGATGGCTGTTTATCGCCCCTTGTATCTGGTTACGTGAATAAAAGATTATTTATTTATTTACTACAACTGCTGCAGCAGTATTTATATATTTAAAAATTTATGCGATAGCTTTATTAACTAACGGTTCGTATGCATTGCACGCGTGTAATATAATTCCGCTACGTTCATGTTGTATTGAACTGCCAATTTCTTTAATATATCTCTTCGCTGTACTCTTCGCTGTTCTATATGTCAACCACTTTGTTCCGGCACTCCATACGCTGGTTTATCCGTGTTAGGAACAGTAACTTGAGCCGCATAGTCCTGCAGCGAATTCTCATTTCTTCACTTCCTTGTACTAACAAAAACCTCGATGGCGATTTCTGAGATGAGATTTGGCAATTGACGCTTTGCTTTTCGTTACACTGATCGATTTTTATTTCACTTTTATGGACTTTTTTCACATATTATGGCCTTAGTTGGTTGCATCGCGCAAATCCTCAGCAACCTCCCTCTCCGTTACAAAAAAAAAAAAAAAAAAAAAAACTGCAAAACCCCCGAATCGCTTGTATTGAAGATTTTGTGTTCCGATGTTGGCTTGAAAGTTACGCGTTCTTAGTAAGCATCTTCTCTTAGAGGTCCGGGGAGACCTGGCTAATTCTAACTCTAGATATCCCTAAACCATAATACAAAAGAAAGATACTTTTAGAATCTGTTTCAAAAATCTATATGAAAAATGTTTTGAGCTTGATGCCTAGTCCAAATGGAATTCAGTAATCCTCCCCATAACCCCCATTTTTATTTGGAGTCGCTTCTAATTGGCAGGAATGGATGGAGGAAGTGCGGTGTTAGATATCCCATTCTTAGTTTAGATATAAAATGTAACACACACACTCTCACTCTCTCTTTCTCTAATTTAATTCAGCCCACCCGTATACTGTGCACGATAAACATTTGTATATAAACCAGTATATATAAGAAAAAAAAAAAAAAAATGATGGTTCTGCCCTGTTTTCTCCAGGTTGTACAAGCTATGACTGTAATCAGCTGGTCATCAAGTCCCAGGTGCATGAGCGTCGAATGCGTAATGCTGTTTTCACTTGAAGCACTGCATGGCGCAATTTTCTAGAGGGGCAACCCTCTGAGTAAGACTCTCACGCGATAGCTGGTCATTGAACTGCTTCCACCGAGGGCCACGAGCAAAGAGGTGTGTTCTGAGATACTTGCATTTTTGCCGCAGGCTTTTATGAATCTAGCTAACCAAGAAACCTGTATATGAATTATTTCGCGAGACCTGTAGAACAAGTCTCTCCGACTGTAAAGATTCCTTCAAAGATATTAATTTCATTCCTTTACTAAATAAAAGTACTTAGCATAACGTTGACATTATTAAGGAGCACATGATCTCTAGTTTATTTATTTAAAATTTTAGAATAAGAATATCTTGGTGTTTGCTTATAAAACGCCAGTTGATATTGAAAACTGAGAAATTAACCCGTAGTAATAATTGGTAAGCAAGGAAACTGATGTTACCATCATTCGGTTTCTTGCTTCCCACTTTTGTTGGTAAGCAAGAAACGAATTCTGCTGCGTCTGCCAAAGTTGAATTAATTTATTCTGGAGAGTAATTTTTAAAGAGTGAATAGACTATTTGTATACAACAGTATATAATTTATTAATATTTCTTATTCACTACAGTATTTTAATTTGCTTTTAATCACTTAACATTGTTCTTCACCATTGATAGTTTGCGTCAGAAATAGAGACACGATATTGCCGTTATTACTTGCAATTCCTGCGGTTGACCTGGGGACGAGGTTGTGAGTTGTATTACAACGTCCCTTCATGATTAAATGTATTATACTGCTATATTCTTTCGTGATTAAATTTATGTGTATTATATTAAATCTACCCTTGTTTTTCTCTCTTATATCTATTAACTATTTCTTTTCTCTCTTATGCCGACCGGGCTAGCCGGGTGTGTAAAGTGCCTAACCCAAAGGTCGCGGGTTCGATTCTGGCCTCGGGCTTGGATCAAAGTACTGCAAAAAGCATTGGGAGGTGCATTATGGCCACAGAAGCCTATGCGCCAACAACTACCAAAAAAAAAAAAAAAAATTTTTTCTCTCTCGTTATTAATTTTTATTATTATTTTATTTTCCTTGCATTGCTGAGGTTTATCTTTTGCTGCCTTGGATTGCGTTTGCTTACTCTCTTGCTTCTCGCTTTTTATTTTTATACAATTTATATACAAATTAACTTAAACTAAATTAACCACGAAATTAAACTTTTTACTCGGTCCAAAAAAGCACAAGGAAGAATTTGTGGGGTCTTTTTCACCACTCACAACAAGCAGGTGTTTTTGCACACGGCTGGTGCAAATATGCCCCAGGTAGCCGTTGTAGTATGGTTTTATGACATCATCGAGTTAAACCACATTGCACCATATATTTTATGTTTGTAATTTGCGTGTGTTCTGTGGTCATTGACGGTGTTTGAGCTGAAGTCTTTTCCACCAGGTGTGAGGAGAACGGTGATTATATCAACTGTGCTACTGCGAGGTCTCCCGAGGTGGCAACATGATTCTGTATGCAATTCCTATACTCCGAACAAACCCACCATCGTTAGCTTAAAAATCTACTTTCTATATATGGAAAAGCCTTTTCAGGTTTGCAAATTTGGAAAAGTATTCTAGTCGTCCTGGTGTATAAACAGCTCCATCCCCATATCTTAATATAAATTAAAAGAAAAGAAAAAAAATAGATTTCTGGTTATACTCCAGGACAACCAAAAGTCATGGGCTAGATGGGAATCATTCAGATATGTAGTATTCATAAGCTATTTAAGCTGACATGCAACAAATCCCGATCTTCTTTCTTTATAAATCCTGGTATATAAATGTCTAAGAGCTTATTGCGGCTCTTATACAAACATGGAACTGGTTACTCTGTTAAGAATGCATGACGTTCGAAAATACCTTAACAAAAGAACACTTGGAGAAAGGGACTCAAGGCATACATCTAGCGTAACACGTGTGTTAACAAGAAAACGCGTGAAGTTTCTCTCTGCATATTAGCACAGCGGTAATCCGCCACAACTATTCCACACATGGGCCAATTACTGCTTACCTAGATAAGTACAAGTTGTTGTGCGCAAAACAACCTTGAACTTGAATAACAACTGTCTCGTCCCCGAACTTGTTCGACATCTATTGTTCCTTAAACAGGATAGACCACCAGTAGTCTGGCCACCTCCCACCTAACAGGTTGCGAAAACTTTTATAAAAATATAATGCAAGAAGAGCGTTATGACACAATACGAGTAGATGTTTTTGATAACGAACGAAGTAAAATACTAATTATAGAAAGAGACGTAATCGCCCTTTCTTTACGACTGTCCCCAAAACGACAAGTTTTATATCTCTTAAGCACTATGCGCCTATTCTTTAGTGTCCTACGTATTTTATGTTTGGCTTGGCATGATCAATGAGTTAATATCTGATTGATTGCATAATCCGGACACGTTGATGAAAAAGAATTAATAAATAAAGTAAAAGAATTAAATACATTTCTTCTTTTTTTTTCAGTGTTGCTTATCTTAACGTGAATAAACTATCAGAAATGTTACTATATTTGAAGTTAAGAAACAAAATAAATAAATAATGATCAATCACATTTCATTGGAATGGCGCACCCAAAATTTTTGTTTGGGTTGGATGACTCGTACGCTCCACATTGATAACTTTTACAAGCGTGGACACATGCACATGTGGAGGGCTTTAGCCACAAGAACATTTTGGGGACTACAATTATGCAATACAACTTTAGTTGCGTAGCAAATAAAGTTCTCGAACTGGTGCTGTTGCGGTCGTGTTCAATGAGTTTGAAAATTAACAGACGTGGTATCTTTTAGTTCAAACTTCCTCTAACCAGTTTGGTTAGTAGCGTTATGGTGGTACAGAGATTCTCCAGTAGGCTGACAGATTGCAAATTACACCTGGTTTCGGTAGTAGCGTTAACGTTCTGTATCACAATTTTGCAATGGAGGAACGAACGAATATCAATTTTTGCTTTAAACTGGGAAAATCTGCAAGCGAAACGTATGAAATATTAAAAATTGTTTATGGTAATGAAATGTTCAGTTGTGTTTGGATGGTATGTTATAAGCGGTTCAAAGATGGACGTGAGGATGTTCGCGATGACCCAAGAAGTAGGCGTCCGTCAACCTCTCGAAACGAGGACAGAGTTATAACAGTTCGGGAAATTGCGACAAGGGATATTTTGACCTTCAGAAGTTTGAGCTATGAAACGTTAAGTCGTACCAGTGTGTTTGAATGGTATAAGCGGTTCAAAGACGGACCCGAGAATATTCGTGATGATCCAAGAAGTGGGCATCCATCAGCATCTCTGCCCCAAGTGCCAAGCGATAGTGACCTAGCGATTTTTGTGACATATATAGAGTTCTCTTTCTGAGCGAATAAGTTAAATTTATTGTGTCCTTTCTTCCTGTTTTACTCAAGTGATTCTTTACTTAAAAGTAAGAACCCAGGTTACCGGCCCCACCTCCATGTGGCGGGGCCGGTAACCCGGGAGAAGAAAGTTACTCTTCCAGGGCTAAAAGGAGCAAAGATGGACTTAAATAATTTTCCTCCATTAGAGCCATCAAGCTCAATGTCAGAAATGTCCAATGAAAATAACTCAAACCACCCTTTTGAAGAGAAGCAGAGTGTCCTAACCTCCCTAACTTTTTGGTGATATACTCTCTGTCTACTCAGCCTGCGGGAAAGTTATCACCATTTATGATCCAAAAATATTTGGAATCTATTGCGGGATCACCAAAAATGGTGAAGAGACTACAATCAGGAGACCTCCTGGTTGAAATAGCCACCACCAAACATTCTTAGTGGCTATTAAAAACAAAAACATTTAGTAGGTTGCCAGCAGGGGCGAGCCGTCTCAAGGGTGCAAGGAGTGCACTGTACCCGGGCGCCAACGTTTAAGGGGCGCCTAAAAACTTATGAAGAAAACATAGGAAGAAAATTTTAAAGGGGGCACCAGATTTCAATTGGCACCCGGATGACACATACCCTAGGAACGCCCCTGGTTGCCAGTATCTGTTACTCTCCACAATACTTTAAATTCATTGAAAGACGTCATCTCAGAGTGGGACCTACTTTCAGTGAATGAGGACGAATTAGTCCAAGAACTTGGTAATCAGAAGGTAATCAGTGCGAAGCGCATAATGATTAAAAAAGATGGAAATCTCGTACCAACACGATCCATCATTTTAACCTTCAGCACTCCTAATTTACCATTCACTGTAAAAGCTGGCTATTTAAACTGCCGAAATCGGCCGTACATCCCGAATCCTCTTCACGGACTTTTTAAATGCCAGAAATATGGCCATTCTCAGCAGGCATGCAGAGGTGATGCCATCTGCCCTATATGTAGCTTGAAGGACCATACACAAGCAGATTGCTCAGCCTCAATCCCCGTGTATCCCAACTGCAAAGGAAGTCATCCTGCGTTTTCTAAATCATGTGATATGTGGAAAACCGGAAATAAAATTTCCCCAACATAATTTGTCACCCCAACATAATTTGTCCGCGTGCTTCAGAACATAAAGTAACATATCCTGAAGCACGCGGACAAATTATGTTGATCATGCACAGTCTATCCAATGCGTCTCGCACCCGAAGCTATCTTTCAACTGCAGTTCAAACAGATGTGTCAATACCACCGAACACCTCTTTGACAATTTAGTCTAAAGAAACCTTATCAACCTCCAGAAAAGATACTTCTTAGTCTAAAACCAGTGAAGCCACAAACACTCCAATTAGTGTCCCAACTGATACTCCAACAATCTTGCAGGACACTGAAGGAATGAAAACTACTAAAGATTGTAAGAAAGCCGAACCACAAACCAACAGTATGGAAGTGGATTATGAGGAACCCATCCTAGAATTGCATTCCAATGACACTATGGATACTGGTCGCCCCTCATTCCCAAAAAAAGATCGACAAAAATGCCCTTTATCCAAAATACAGCCAGATGAATCATTCTCAGGTAAACCTAAATAATGCATAACATCATACAGTGGAATTGCAGAGGATTAAACAGTCGTTCTGATGACGTAAGGGATTTAATAGCTTAATTTAACCCCATAGCTGTATGCCTACAAGAAACATTCTTGTCACCCCAAGTTTCGCCAAAATTCTCCAATATAAGATGTACAGACGAGATAGAAACTCAGAGTCTCCCGCATGTGGAGGAATAGCCATCCTGGTTAATTATAACTTACCATCAAATCCAATCCAGTTAAGAACAAATCTAGAAGATGTGACTACTCGTATTGCAGTTGATGCATCAGTACCCTTGTTACCGTTTATATTCATCATCTCTACCTCTTCCCCATTTAGAACTTGACAGCCTCATTACACTACCACCATTCCAATTTGTCTGTTTTGGTGACTTTAATGAACACCATCCATTGTGGAGGATCCGCTATAATGGACACAAGAGGCAAATTGAAGAATTTATGAATAATAGTGATCTTAATTTACTAAACTCTGGATCTCCTATTTACATCCACCTATCTACAGGATCTACTTCTGCAGTTGACTTGTCAATTTGCTCTCCATCCATCTTTCCAATCCTGACATGGTCGGTATTATCCGATCCCTTTAACGGTAACCACTTTCCAATTATTTGCTCAATACAAACAGTGATAACTCAAAATCCTAAGTAACGATTCAATTGGAAGTTTAGTAAGGCGTACTGGGATGGCTATTTTGTCCAAATGCTCTTAGACAGAATTTATGTCCAACAGAAATGTATTGATGATGTAACTACTCACATCACCAATCAGATTCTGACGGCGGTAAATGCTTTTGTGGGGGGAGATTTTTCCCCCATTTTATCCTTTTATTATCTCCTTTTGTCTTATTATACATTTAACTCAGGTTTTCTTAGGGGCCCTCACACCTACAAGACCCCACTCTTTGCCACCTGACTGCTATGCTCTGCAAATATCACATAAGATTCTCAAGCTCTTGAGAGTAATTTCCATTGATTCCCCTTAATCAGAGACCAGGACTCTCTCGCCTAATTGCGGGAGAGCAAGCTCTTAACTAGGCAAGCAAGGCGTGTGTTGATTAGACTAACAGGACTCAAGTGAAAACAAAACATGAAATTTATTACATGCACAAAGACAAAATTATATACTATACAATTGAATAAAAGAAAACATACATTCATAATATACAAAGTCAACTCAGAGGTATCTTGCATAATCATTCCCATCACATTTCCATTCACTAATAATCTGAGCTTACCTTTGAATGAAAACACCTGATTCGATCTTCTTGCTCTAACTAACTCCTAACACTTATACATTCACTATACTCATTCATTACTCCTGGATACAATTCCGTTTCTTACATTAACAATCAAATATGCTACTTTCATCATTATGCTCAGTGTTCTCCCCACTCTTTTACAATATACTTGCAGACCAGTCTTAACTTTCCTAAAGTCTCTACATGTCACTTAGGCGCCTCCGTAGCCAGGTGGGAAGGAGCGGCAGTGCGTAGCACACGCTTCTTGATTAGACCGGGGTTCGAGCCCGTCACCACCAAATACGGAGGATGCGGAATGGTCAGGGAATGACCACCGCATATCACGGTGCAATATGGCCTTAGTTGCTAATGCTCCCAAAAAAAAAAAAAAAAAAACCAAACCAAACATGTCACTAGTCATTCAGATAAACCGACAATCTTCATCAATAAACCATTACATTCAGAGTTTCTCATTAACTTACTTATCTATAACTTTAAAACATATTCAGAATCTTTCTTTGAAAAGTTACTACCCTTCCTACCACATTATATCTGTTATATCAATCTCATCTACTATTCACTCCTTAGTTTCCCTTCCATTATACACTAACCCCTTTTAACATAATAAACTCTGTTAGTATTTTTGCTTCAGAGAGAAACTTTCGTCTCTTTACCTATTTAGTACTAACCCCCTTTAATTATACTATTTCTCTAACAGTCCTTCTAACTAGCTTAGTGTACTTAATATAGTGCTCACCTACTTCTATCCTTTTCTTTCCTTTCCAAGGAGGTTTCAGGTTTCCATCTTAGGCTATCTTCTATGGCTCTCCTTCATCTGCTTTCTCCTGTATCTGCTTCAGATAGATTTCCGGAACTCTTGGCTGCATGGGTCTGGCGTCCCTTCTGCGTTTTGAATGCGCAACTCCTCCCTTACTAAAGATCATTCTGATGCATCTTGCTCCAAGAGGTCGTTACCTTTTCTGGCACACACTGTCTTTCATAACTCCTTTTTCTTATCATCCTTGCCCTTCCCGTTACTCCAACCATTAACTATGTTCTTTCATTACAGTTTAGGCCCCTTTCTATCACTCCCTACATTTCGGCACTGCCCGACTTACTTTATTTTTCTCTCCTCCGACTTTTTTTCTCCCCCAAACTCCTTCTTTCTTGTTTTTCAAGAGAGGACTCTTTTCTTTTTTCCGCTCTCTCTTTTCGTTCCCTGAACTCCATACCGCCCCTTTTGACTGGCCCACCTCCGTTCGGGACTTCAACCAATCTTCCCCTTCCTATTTAAATTTACGTTCCATTTCATTCGCTAATATTAAATTTCCATGCTGTCCCTTTAGCGCGCGATCCAACCTCCCCTTTGAATATCTTTTTTTTTTTTTTTTCCCAGGCAGTATACCCCTTTAATGTCGACCGGCGACCTCCACAAACACTCAATTTCCATTTTCGCACCTTGCCTTCTAAAGCATCAGAAACCTTCCATCACAGACAGCCAGACGCCATGTTTGAAATGTTTGAAACCGAACATTTGAAGTGCACCTACTTCCTGTTTAGTCTGACGGTGTAATCGATCAACGGAGACGCCTCGACTAATCCGGTCTCCCGTCCTATTGTTTGCTCCCGAGCAACCCCTTTCATGCCTTTTCAAAAATGACCTCCGTTACCTATTCCTGCTGTCCCTGTTTGTTTTCGTGTATATTGGGAGCTGTCAGTTTATCCGTTTGCTACTATTTATTCTCACGCTTACCCCATCCCTTCACTACATTTAACTTTTTCTAATTTAAATCTTACTTTGCGAAAAACAACCCCAATATTGTTATTTAAATTAACTTGTAAGATCTTATATCTTACATTTTCATTCCAAAATCTAAGACATGTCGCGCTCACCGAAATCACTTGTGGAATGCAATGTGCTCTATTGCCAAACAACAGAAAAACCGCGCAGGGAATAATTTCCGGAAGTGTCCTACTACCGCTAACTTGACTGCTTATAAAAGGCTTAAAGTAAAAGCAAGGCAAATTAGAAGGAAAGTAAACGCGATTCGTGGATTGCTTTTGCATCAACCATCACAAAAGACACTGACACACGGATCATCTGGGGAAGGATACACGTGCTAAATGGCAAATTTGTTCGGCTGCCCTCTACATACTTCACTAGAAAGGGAAAGACATATCTACTCCTGAAGAAGTTGCCAATGCGTTAGTAGAATCTTTTCCACCATCTCTGCTTCTACTTCCTGTGCATTCTCCTTCCAGAGCATTAAAGATGGTGTAGAACGGTATAAAATTAGCTTCTCAACGCGCCGCTCCTGTCTGTACAACCAACCCTTTACATTCATAGAACTGAAAGAATCATTAAATAGGTCTCCAAACAGTGCTGCAGGGCCAAATGGTGTTCATTACATTATGCTGAAGCATTTACATGAAGAGGACTTGTGTACCCTGTTGATTTTCTACAATCGGATTTTCTCTGAAAATGCCTATTCTTCTTCCTGGCGCCATTTATTCATTATCGTCATACCAAAACCAGGCAAAGAAAATCGTAAGTGCAGAGCTAAACATCGCCTCTTTGGACGCCTTCGCTGACTCTTTTCAGAAACTTGTTGAAGGGTGTAATAAGTGCATTCAATCAAGTGGTGATTGCTTTGAGTCAAAATTGGGAGTGGATCCAAAACTTGGCTCCGTTTTTCGAGTTCCTTCACTTTGTGTTCTTTTCACTGTACCAGTCAGGGAACTTTATTGACACACCTCGTATAATTGTAGTGTCCCCTCAGTCCCACCCATGGATGTATCCATGTATCATTGTATTTTAACAATACTAGATGTTATTGTATCTATGCCAGGTTGATTGTCTCACATAAACTTTATGCTTGGATCCATAAATTCAAAATTTGAATTCATCCGTCCAAATTACATTTTTCTGTTCTTCAAATGTCCAGTAGATCTTAGCTCATGCCAACCATTTCTTTCGGTTTTCCGGTTTTAATAAGGGTTTTTGGAGTGCTACACGACCATGAAGTCCTGTTTGTTTAAGACAAAGTTTTAGAGTGGATGTAGACATGGGAATTTCTCTGTTCCTATTGAACTCAGCTCGGATTTCAGGTACCAAGTCACCGATTGCGTTTAGAAACCAGTATTATTGCCTAAACTTATACTTTCGTTGTTACGCGCGGTCGTCCTGATCGTGGTTTGTCCTTTAAAGTGGCACTTTCCTTGAATCGTCGAATGGTAGTTTGTACTCCTTTAAATGAAACACCTGTTTGTTGTTTTTTGCTAATATCTCATGGAATAACTTTCTTTATACAGAGTTATAACAGCACTTCTTTTTTTCAACACTCAATTCCTTATTTCTTGCCGTGTTCATCATGAAACATTAAACCTACGCCAAACACTCTTTCTGAATGACTTGATGTTCAATTTTATGTTACAGCTCTTCCTTCTCAATTTGTATTATTGAAAAACACTCTAGAATCATTTACAATCTTCTATAATATTGATAATAATGCTCCCACTTTCTAAAATATTCTAGAATCATCAACAGCGTTCAGGAATCTCCTGAAATGTTCTATCACATTCAGGGGCCTTCTACACCTTTCTGGTATATTTTCGAATATTCTAGAAATTTCTTAAACATTATTTAAGTTTTTTTGATGTTTTATACATAACAGAAAGCATTTTAATAAAAATTGGTGAACAAGTTGGCTCTGTTTTAATAAAAATTTGAAAATTAATCAAAATGAAACATGATTTCAATTTTTAGGCGGGAGTGTATATTACTCTAATATTAATAATAATAATAATAATTACAGTAATTTGTATTTAAAAAAATTCAGTAATGCTTTTCAGAAAAGGTTGTTTATGAACCATTTTTCAAAAATGACTTCCGTTTGTTTCTATCACGTTGGGTTTATTCAAAAATCACGAAAATGTTTTTGATTTTTTCGAAAATTTGTATTAAATTTGGCAGAATTTGTGCACTGAAATTTGAATAAAATACTACATTTTTCAGACTTTTATATTTAACCACCTGTAGAAAACTACTAAAAATGGCAGTGTGGTAAAAAAAAAGTCCACTAACACTCACCTATAATTTTAAAAACTGATCTACGATGGGTCACATTTTCGTTTCTAAATATTTTCTTCCACATCTTTCTATGTTACAGTTCCTCTTCAGCATCCAGCAATAGTCAGCCATCATATTGACATTCCATCTCCCCCTTTTACCTAATCTCCATGTCTTTAATATACCTGTGAAACCTCTCACCCTGTTCTTCACTAACACTTCCTAGATTTTCTGCGAAGTAGTCGATGTGGGATTGTTAAAAACGTACCTTGACACTCATGTTGCAGTCCAGCTTCTTGAAGTTTACCAACGTATTTTAAACTGTATTCTTGTAGTCTGGATGCTTGTTATTCCTTGATAACTTCTCAACATTAGACCTGAAGGTAATGTGTTTTTTTTTTTTTTATCTTTAATTCATAGTTCACTCAAACTCTCAGTGCTTCATCAGTTTGCGAATTTGAGGTCCAACAAAAATACATTGCTTTAGTTTTTCTTGGGTTATCGATGGGAATTTAGTACTGTACAAAAGTAGTAGAAGCAAGGACCTTCCTGAGGTGGTGGACCTACCTTTCACAAACTGTTTCATCAAATCCAGTTTGATGTGCAAGGGTGGAAGGAGGGCAGTTTTGGAGTCTACCAGTGGTTAATGAACTATGTTCTTTGATCCAGGCAACAAACTGCCCCTCTTTCGCAAGATTTGGACATTACAGTGCTTACTCCTTGCGCGACTGCCCCACTCACGCAAAAAGCAAGGCATTTTTGTGTTACCAGATTGCCTTCTTTTTTACCATTTTTCCATTATCTCAATGCTTCAACACAGGTTCGACAAACTTTATGTGGAGCCCATTGTTTATCTTGTTCACCGAGTTTCACTTCAAAATAAGCACAATACACATTTTCCCCCCCCAACTTGAGCGAAGATATTTTACTCACATTTCAGCACAAATTTGACGCGATAACCTCAAAAATGAGCTCATGCTGATAAACACTGCTTGTGGAGCTCTTGAAGGTCAAGAAACAAATGACTGAAGTCAGTGTTGCCAACATGTGAAGATTTAGTTTACAAATTTCCAGCATTTACTTCTAACTTAATACATTCATTAAGACAACTCATGACATCAGCTTAAGTGACCTGTGAAGAAACTACGTGATAGAAAAAAAAAACGAATGTCATTTTTGAAACAGAATGAAAAACTGAGTTAAAAACAGCTATTAGTTTACAAACATCGAAAACCATGCAGAGTGGTGTTATTATTTTTACACATTTGTATTATTACATTGATTGAGGTTGCCAAGTCAGAAACATCATGCGATGTACGAGTTTCTAAATAGCAATGCTTATAAGAGAATCATGGCTAGTAATCAAACAGCAGGACAAAGTCAGCAATGCAAAAATAATACCGTATATATATCAAATAATGATTACATTCAGGAAGAAAATTTCACATAGATTTCGAGTCTATTTTCAAACTTTCCTTTCCTTGTTATCTTGTTGATCTTTGTTGGGTTTTTTTATACTTTAGGTATTTTATTTCCTATATGAGGATGTTTCCTTATTTCCTTTAAACGATTCCAAAGGAGGAAGTGCCCAAATGATATGTTATTTGTATCTCACGTAATTCACAGTCTTACGTAGGGCACCTTAGATCACATGTAATTTTTTGCAAACTGTAAAAAGTTCGGTTTTAAAGCGTGCATCATAACGTATAGCGCCCATTGTCTCCACCATGCCTGTCCGTCAACACGTAGTAACTCGACTCCCAGTGGACGGATTTATTAAAATTTTATGTTTGGAGTTTGTAGAAAGATTTGTTAAACCATCCAAAATTTCACTAAAATTGGACAAATAGAAATACCTCAACTATTTCTTCTCCTTTTATTTACATATCACATTAGCTATCCATATACCGCATATTCTAGCTGGAGTATTGGATACTGTTTGTTTAACGTGCATCTGAATGAAAGAATGAATGAGCAAATAGCACATGTGCAGAAAGTAAATGTTCCTGGTTCGCGCATATGAAGTGGTTGCTCTTTGACGAGCTCTTTTTTATGTTATCAGTTTACTAAATATATAAAACACGAATTATTAATCTTTGTTTAACGTATTAATCACAGTCGTGTTTCGTACGTAGGCTTTAGCATCCAAGAACATTTTCCTTGAACACTATTTTTATTCTTTATATTTTTATCGCTATACCAAGAAGCAAAATTAATTCGTTGCACCAAAGTTGCCTTGGTATTGTACTCCTGTAAATAAAACTCACTGCTCCAATGAAGAAGTATGTTGCTGTTTTGTGTAAAGCGTCTGCTACAACTCAGACTTTAATTTTGGGTTAAATAAAGACCTCCAGGTCTCACAAAAAGGCATCTGATGGACAGTAGAGAAAGCAAAAATTTGGGAAAAAGAAAAGAGAGACAGACACGAAGTGTGAGTGGCTCAAGTGAAACAGAAGAGGCTACTACAAACCATCAAACTCAACTTATATAAGGTTTAAAAGGCTATTCAGACTCAGGTTTCGTTGGTTGGTACAAAATATAAAGACCTTAAAAACCCAGCGACTGAAGGTATCCACAATATGTGCGAGATATCAGAGAGTTCAGGAGAATAAAATTGAGTAAAGTGAGTTGATGGAAAAAGCGTGTGCTATGAGGCCTGTATAACCAAGCAGCAAACTTAGTTTGCTCAACGAAATACAGTTTTGTCCTCCTACCTAGTACTATAGTGTTTAAATAGCATTCATACCACACGCTTTTCCCGTTCACTCATATTAATCACAGCAGAAACGTAAACTCCATGTTACATTTAAATTTATATTAAAAATCCAGAAGGAAATAAGTAAAGTATTACATAATTTAGTGAGTATTATGTTGTGAGGTGCGCACTTATATTAAAACAATTACTTTTATATATTATTCTTTAACTGGTAACAAGATGATTAGTTATTTACTTGCACTTCTGCTAATCACAGAAAAGAAAAAGAAAATGCAGTAATTTCAGAAATAAAAATGGAACGCGCTGAAATGTAACGCAACGCGTATATTTCCGAACTTCTCTTCCTTCTCATCACACTTGAGTAATATTCTATCGGTGCATAGCGACACAACTTAAATCCATCCCATGCATCGATTTTGTTTGTCTGTGTAAAAGAAATTAAAAAGTGATTACAATGGACAGTTAAAACCATGCAGTATAATCGTCGCTCGGTACTTAAAAGAATAAGAGGGTACATTGGGTTCTAGAGAAATAACAGAAAATTCTAGAAACTGAAATACCAAAGTTTAGTCTATGTGCTACTCTTGAAACATCATGCAGTCGAAAATAAAGATTCGAGGATGTTCCACGAATATTTTATGCTTATATATCACAACTTACGTACAATACATTGTCAATAATTCTCATTATTGTTTTGTACATAGTCCAAAAAAGCATTCACATTTAAAAATTCAACAAGAATTACAAATATTGTATCAACGCATAAAAACACCATTATCAAACACATTCATGAGGTTTATATATACATATCTCGAGTCAACAGCCTAACAGTTAAATAGCATAAACCTAATTGTAGTCAAAAATATGAACCAAAAGTCTGGAGTCAGGTTTGCCTTTAAAGCACCATCATCCACTTATGTGACTTCAATTTTTTATGACATCATAATCCCAAACGTATGGAACCTTTATGGCCATTTACAGCGATTCCGCCCTACACCATAAAAATCCCGCCTACAAACATATCGCTTTCCCAATCCCAATATTAATGGGATGAAATCTAGTTGTCATTCCCTCAAAATGAAAACGCTTGGAGAATCTGATTGAAGACGATCTTATCTTGATTCACCAGTGAAAACCCGAGTTTTCGATAGTTAAAAAAAAAACCATGCTGCCCTCGCCTGAGACCGACTAATCAGCCACTTTGTGAGAAAGGCCCATGAAAATTCCTCATGTCATTGACTCAGGTCTTTTCCAGCCGGTGTGGGGTGGAAAGACAATATCCTGAAATATACTTAAAAGCATATAAGTAATGTAAGGACTTTTTTATTTATTATGAAGGATTAAGGACCAATGGTCCTTAATCTTTCATTATTAAAAAAGATATCTTGACCAATGGTGTCTTTGTTTTTGTTTGGTAGGTTCGCCGCGTATAATGTCTTATTGGTTGACAGTAGTATCTGATAACGCATTTCCAATAAAGAAGGAATAGTTGGGATGTTTGCATTTATTTATTTTATTATTTTTTTTTCAGTGTATGTCATGAGAATTATTCAAGTTCTCTGTCTGGTTTTGAATGCAAATCCTATCACAACACCTCGGGCCCATTCGTTCATCAACTTTAAAATTAGTTTCTTTTCGTTAACCAGTCTGCAAACAACGTAAAGAAACTAACTTAGACAATTTTAAGTTCCTTGTGACTTGAAATTGTCTAATTGTGTAAGTTTGTACGACTTACAATGCTTCAAATCACATTCACATTCATATCACATTCAAATAGATAAAACTAACTTAGACAATTTTAAGTTCCTTGTGACTTGAAATTGTCTAATTGTGTAAGTTTGTACGACTTACAATGCTTCAAATCACATTCACATTCATATCACATTCAAATAGATAAAACTAACTTAGACAATTTTAAGTTCCTTGTGACTTGAAATTGTCTAATTGTGTAAGTTTGTACGACTTACAATGCTTCAAATCACATTCACATTCATATCACATTCAAATAGATAGATATAAAATCCACCCGATAGTCGATTTAATCTTTACGCTGTTAAGATTAAATCGCTTGCATTGTTTAGTCCATCCCAAGCATGGCCATGAAAATACAGCGCCTTGTCTCAATGTATTCTATTCGCTGTTTTGAAACTCGTAGTTTTTGTTATTGTTTTTATTTTATCTTATGAAACCCAGATACTTGTTATATAAGTTTTATATAAATATGTGCGTTGTAAGTTTTGCTGTAAAGTAGGGAAGTTTGCCGAATTCATTAACAGTTTACAAGTTATGCGTTGATGAAAATTTTTTTAGAGCATTTTTTATGTACGATATCAGATTAGGTTAAGATATTCCCGAGCTGTCCTGGGAGTAATTTCAGTGAATAATATCGCATCAAACGATTAATAATCTAAAGAATCGTATCAAAGTGACCAGTGAGCCACCATTGGAAAATCAGTACTCCGACAGAGCCGGACAACATTTAAGTCACATACGTAAATTGAGCAGTACAGCAGGCTGGGTTTTCTACATAAACAAACAGACAAGCAAAAAAATGTTCGTTGCACTAATTTGAAAGACGAATATTATAAGAGGGCATTTTTTATAATATTATATTATAAAAAATGAATAGCTTGTCTCACAAACTGGAACACAGAATTAAAGAAATTACGAGCTGTCCGCTGATGGAATAAAAAAAGTTACTAATAATAAACAGACTAGTTAATAAGAAAAAAAATACCAGAATCATAAACCATGTTATATGAAACCATTCCATGAGATTTCTATACAATATAAAAGCGGAAGGCCATATTTCACACCAAACGTGGTGATCAGTTCGTCGGAACTCAAGATGCTAACGAAAACGTAGATATTTTTAAATTTACATTGTTTCCAGAATATCTATAAAATCGCGTTGGTACAAACAACAAAATAATATCATCATAATTCAGTAACAATATAAAAAAAGTGGTTTACATAAATTTATTTACTTTGATTAACTGAAAATTATTCGCGATAATGCGAAAAAAACTGAGTAAATTGAAAGCCCTAGGAACCAGATTATAAAGATGTAAGGAGGAATGAAAATCGTGCCTTAAACTTATTCCTAAGTCTATAATGGAATCCTCATGTTGGAATTCGTGCGCTTCGATATGATAGCCATAGAAAGCGAAGTCTTAGCGTCTTCTGCAGGCATCTCCGTAGATTACGCTTGACCTATCGCGAGAAATATTTCCCAACTGACTCTGAAAGTTGTCCAGCGCGGAACCGATGGCATTTTTATATTACGCGAATAACGGTAATTGTAGTAGAGTTACCGTTATTCGCGGATATTCCTGGAGGAGTTTTCTCACCATAATGATACCGACATCATGGGCTTTTCTATAGGAGTCCCCCTTCCTCCTGGAAAGATTATTACCCAGTAAAGTAATGAGAATGTATTGGAATAATCCAGCCTTCCAGCTTGCTCTGTTCAAGTCCAAATCGGCCGTTTGTGTGTTATGGCATTGCAGTAGATATCAATGGGTGCTTAACGGATGTAGTTAGTTGAATGGTGACGCGGGATCACCATATGAACTACAAGTATAACCGTTCATGTTCTTCCCCCCTCCACCCCGTGTGTTTATTATTAAGTGTTGTTGATAAATGGATAATGAAGTGAAGGTATTGTGGCTATCAGAAAGCGTATCACCGAAATTAAAGTTCATGGAATATAAACGATTTATGAAAAAAAAATCCCTGTTTATACTCCTGCACGACCACCATAGGTCAGAGGAGTTTACGGCTACTCACTTTGACAAGTCGAATTGGAAACTTGCCCCGCAGAATGCATGGAATCTGTGATTTATTTGTATGAGTAAAACATCCACCAGTACATCTGGTTTTTATCTCCATTAAGTGGTTAATATGCAGCAGTGTATGTGTCAGTACATCTGGTTTTTATCTCCATTAATATGCAGCAGTGTATGTGTGTATCTCTGTGGTTAAGTTGGAATTCATCGGGTGTTAACGCGATGAATTCTAACTAACACGAGATAACTCGATATTTTGTTTTGTTTTGTCTTTCCTTTGTGCGTATCTGCATTAAATTAAGAATAATCTTGTTATTAAAAGTTTTATAACTCCAGAAGTACCGTATTTTATTTGAAGTTATTGTACAGTAGGGAGTCGCTTGTCTCATTCTGTTACTTTAAAAATTTTATTCCAGTTTATAAGCAGTATTAATGGCGTTATGATCTTTAGCATCTTTTGACACCACTAGGGAAGGAGAATATGCGTTGCTACGGGTGTTTAAGCAGCAAATCCAAGTTTCATCGAGCGATTAGCAGCGCGCCTAGAGACAGACAAACCTACTTTCGGTTTACGCAGTTTATTTTCTTTCTTATCTGCTTCCTCTTTCGTTCTAGTTATTATTTCCTTGTGTATAACCGAACAGGAAAACCGACGCTGAGGATCTAGATTCCGATGTTTTCAAAACATAAGTTACTTCCTAAAATATTTCCTCCTAGAATATGAAACGTGATGAATTTCTAAAAGTGAAATCGTAATGTCCGACAAACAAATAAATAAATAAAACTCTTTTGACGGAGGACTATTTCACGGTACATTTGATTCGTTAAATACTTAATAGGAGAAATACCAGGGGAGAAAATAAGTAAGTAAACATTCTCTTGTTTCCGCATGGCTTACGAAGATTAGGAACGTAGAACGAAAGATCGGTAACCATAACATATTGAAAATCCGATTTAATTCGATTTGACAACTAGCTGTTTAATGTAAGCGGCTTAATCAAGGTTTGAACAAGATAATTCTTTAATCTTATAAGCTAAATCCGTTCAAGTACACAAAAGAGGTAGAAGTAAATTTTAGCGTGGTTGGCGATTATTACTTCTATATGCCTTAAGATATTGTTGGCTAGATGAGGAATTGTCATCTGCACCGCTAGTTTTATGTAGTCAAGGAAAGGAAAAAATTTCAGTAATGCTTTTTGGTCCCTAATGGAAGGCTTCTATATGGACACTGGAAGAAGTTGGAGGTACTGGTAAGATCCTACGCTGGATCGCAAGCTGGCTAAAAGATGGGAGACAGATGGTATCTAAGGGAAGCTGTCAAAGTTTTCAGATGAATTGAAGATCGTAAGGTTGGTTAACAATTCTTGCTAGGCCAAGATGCTTCTAAAAGAGTTTGATCGGTTGCATAAGTGGTCCGAAAAATCGTAGCTGAAGTTTAGTGCTTCTAAATACAGTATGAGGTTATGAATTTCAGGAACAGAAATCCTGGAGTCACGTAAAAGATAAGGGAAGAAGAGCTAAAAGTGCTTAAAGACGAAAAAGACTAAGGCGCTTCCATTCAAACCGATAATATATTTTCCATAAAGTGTAAACAGGTAGCTAGGAAGGGCACTGTTAATGATTTATAGGACATTTTACGGTAGGGATAGGGAATTCATTATAACTCTGTACAAGACGATGATTATACCGCATTTGGAATATTGTATTCATGTCTAGAGACTGCACCTAAAAAACAAAAGACAGAATCTTTGGATAGAGATCTGAGAAGGGAGACTAGATTAGTGAATTGAAGAGGAATTAACGAAGGTCTATTTTCCTTCGTAGGTAAAACGATAACTAGGGAGCACAAATAGAAAATATTAGGGAATAATAGAAGATTGGATGTAATAAGCCTTCGAACAAGCGAGAGGCCAGGAGTCTGAAAAATTCAAAGCACAATTAGATAGCTGGAATGGGAATAGTAAAAATATTTTTATTTTATTTTATTATTATTACTTTTTTTTTTTCAGCTGATGCAGGAAAAAGCCCACTTTTTTGCATCATTTATTATGTGGGTTGCCACTTTGCTTGAAGGGACATTCTTTAGCCTTACTAATACTAAATCTAAAACTTGATTTAGTCGGTTCCAATTATATGAGTAGTTTTGAATTTATGGATATCAGTGAGTAGGGGTTGATGGATAATCAAAAATTCTAACACGCGTCAGTTTTATCAATCGCAGCCTTGTATGAACGGTTGGTGAAAAATACACAGCAATTGTCACATTGTTCCAAAATGGCGAGCGCAGTCTGATAATATTTTATTACACAGTTCAGCATCCCTGGGACAGATAGCCATGATATCAATAGAAAAACAGAAATGAAAACTTTAGTTCTTATTTTAAGCAGTATAAAACTGCAGTGGAGCCCTTGCCGCAAATAGATTTTCAATAACAAAAATAAGAAAGTGTTTATTTATTGGTATGAGATATTATAGTGGAAGATTGTGATTTTCGGGATTAAAAAAAATAAAAACAGTGGAAAATCTTGCACTTCCGTTCCTTTCGATCAAGGCCAACTCCGCCTCGATCAGAAAGGAGATGGTGTGTGGCCTAACATGTGGGATTACTTACTGTAATCCCATTAATATAGGATATTTCATAGTATCTGATTAATATGGGATAATGGAAGAAGTCATAACTTATATATATGTTTCTATTACGAATAACCGAAACATGTTAGTTAATGAACCAGTGCGTTAGATTTCAGGCGCGTTCGATTTTTCCTGAAATTCTCGTGAATTTATTTTTCTTTTTCGATGATTAATAGAAGTTAAAAGAAGATTGGATGTAATTAATTACTAAGATAATAATTTTATATTATTTCTGTATGTTCGCTAAACATAGCCGTTTAGTTTTGTTACAGCTGTGTGTAATATTTATTACTCCTCCCCTGTATACTCTTTTTTTATTTTTTTAAGTCTCTCTCTCTTTGAGTGGACCGTGGTTCGAGCCCGTGACTGCTAAATACGATTAACGATTGTAAATTCCTTTGATCTGATGGCTGGGCCGGAATATAAACAAGAACGTTTAATCCTTGAATTTCTTTTTTAACATAGGAATTGCATGGTCAAATGGTATAATAATTACCTTATTTCTATTTGTCCGGTTTCATTGAAATTTGGAATGACTCGAGAAATATTTTTAAAAGTCCCAAATGTAAAATTTCATAAAAATCCGTCCTCTGGGAGTCGAGTTATTATTTGCGGAAGGACGGATATGGAGAGCATAATAGACGCATATGCATATCTATGGAAATGCGCCAAAAATGATGAAAAACTGACTTGACTGCGTGTGTGTATGAATGGGTGGATGGTTGTTTTAATTGGAGAAGGTCATTGCTTTCTTTAGTTAGTCTGTTCAGCACGAATAAAGCCAAGTGTTCTGTCTGTGCCAAACCTCTGTTGCTTCACTCCCCCCCCCCCCACACACAACCAAAGCTTTGTCCAAGGCATATCTGGTTTCATGGTTTTGCAATTAGCTAAACTGAAAACACTTTTAGCGTTATTGGGGTTTTACACTTATTTTTTATTGTTTTTTCTCTCTCTCATTTCAGTAAAAGTTTGCTTATTGGTACTGAACGCATGAATTCAACTTCACTATTGATACTGTTATCTCTTCTCAGTTGAATTTTTGCAATAAACGTGTTCGCTTTCACATTGTTCTCAGTAGTCGAAAAACACACGTCATGCGACACTTAAATAACTGAGAAATAGTTTAAATATAAATTAGCAAAATGAAAGAAAGTAAGAATGAAAGGAACAACAAAAAAGAGCAATTGAATTAACAAAGTTTAAAGTAGAAAAATTGTACGCGAATGAGTGTAGGGGCTTTGTGCCACGGTGTGACGTTAGCATAAAGGATGGAATCTTTCACGCGCCAGTTCTATATGACTGTGGTGTCACTTTTTGATGCTTCATTAAAGGAGAAGTAGATGTCTTTTTTCTTGAAAACACACAGTTGGAGAAATTTAATATTTGGACTCGAGTACTTTGGCAAGAAATATGTGGATCAACGAGCCATTCCATATTTCTTCCGATAAAGTTAGTACCAGGCAACGATTCAAGAAGTAGAATGTTTCAGTGTTCTTGTAGGTTTGCTCGTTCCCATCACCTAGTATCCGTACCACCAGATGAAAATCGCTAGTTTTGATTCTTTTTCTTAGCAGCATAAATGCCATTTCCCAGACATTTATTCGGCTAAGAAAAAGAATAAATAAAAAAAGTAAAAGAAATTCTGCATACACTTCGGAATGGCCATCTAGTATTTTGCTCTAGATCTGTTAGCAATGTATTGAATATTATATAGTACTGTGGGATTCCATTTTTTTTTTAAACGAGACTCACTTTTTATATGATAATTTGTTTTTTTTTCGTTTCAAACATTAAATTTTAATCAGTATACTAACACCCCGGTTGTGTCCCAAGGCACAACAATCATAGAGTGGACACATTATTCAGCTCCCTCAATTTTTAGAACTCATATAATGGACGAAATGCTTGCCTATAAAATAGCTGAAGAAGATAAAGAGAAAATCTCACAAAAAAACAAAAAGAGTAAAAAGAAAAGAAAAAAAAACAGGAAAAAGGGGAACACGGAGAAAATTTGTGAACTCCTTCTGCACACGACGAATTTTAGTGAATTACAAGGTTACACCTTCTTGGGAAAACACGTTGACGTCTTCCGGTATATCCATTTCAGGTCAGTTACTGGCTGCATGATTACCCAACTTGATTTCCTGGAGTTTTTTGGTGCCACTTGGTCTTGTCTAACCACCCAAGTTCTTTCCTTGTACCCAAATGCTATATATCCTTAATGAACACGTTCGCATCCTGTTATTTTGTCGTGTAAAAAATAAATAAAAAGTACATTTGTATAATATATTGTGTGTGCCCAAGTACCCAGTATAACGTAAAAATACTAATTATCATTAAAACTTAAAATTAGAATCGAAAAATTAACAAATATGAAGAGAAGTAAAATTTTATAATGGTAGAAAGCGAGGCGAACTTCGAAAATGGCGAATCCCATTTTCTAAACTTCATTTTAGTGCTTGTTTTTTACTAGACTGTGCTCCTTGGCTTGTGTTATAAACACACCCACGTGCACAGATTGGTGATCCTGTTTTATTTATCACAGCGATGCACATAGTTATGTTATATGTGTGTTAAGCGCCAAAGCAACTATGAGGTGCACTATATTATATCTGTAAATTTCGTTTGTTCTTCGGTCGGCTTGCAGCTTCCTGGATGAAAAACCCCAGTTTTCGGGAATAAAACCATACAACAACAGCCCTCTCCCAATCAACTCAACCACGTTTTCAAAAAGTCCATAAAAATTATTCACGTCATTTACCGGATTCGAATTCTCAGGCCTTTTCACCTGTGGGAGGACGGTGAAATTATATCCACTGTGTTTCTCTCGAGAGCGAGATACGTTCGCATGAATTATTAAAGTCACGAGATAGAAATTGAAAATAGAAAATATCTGTAAATTTCGTTTGTTCTTCGATCTGCAGCTTCCTGGACAAAAAAACCCAAGTTTCCGGGAATAAAACCGTACAACAGCCCTCTCTCCCAAGACCAACTCAACCACATTTTGGAAAAGTCCATAAAATTATTCGCGTCATTGATCGGATTCGAATTCTCAGGCCTTTTCACCTGTGGAGGAGAATACCCTTAGAAGAACTTCATCTAAGGGTTTTCTCTAGTTCAAACAGTCTGTTAAATTTTATCATAAACTATTTTTTTAATAAGGGGCTCGGATAATTCCCAAAATTGAACAAGGGGTTCGACAGCCCTCCCCTCCATCCTGCACACACCTGTTTAAAAGAGCCTATTTCAGTCGTGGCTATAATTAGTCCATCTGAGGCGTAGAAGGTAGGGTTTTCCCATCAGTTACTCCAGATTTTACAAATGGGATGCTAATTGGCCCAGGAACACAGTACAAATATAATACACAGAATTTATTAAAAAACGATTATAAAAGATGATATGCGCCAGTTTATATAGCATACTATTATAAACTGGCACGTATACGAATATTACTGAAAGTTTGATGCTTCAAAAAATGTAGCACGCCAACAAAATAAAATAGTAATTATCTTCAGTTAACATCATATTTAGCTTTTCATCTGCGTTCATCTTTGAAGGCTAGCTACTGTTTAAGTACGCGCATGGATTTCGTTTATGATGTGAGAGAGCAATCTGGAATAATAATAATAATAAGAGAATAAAAAAAAACTCCAGTAGTGAACTAGAACTACCGCTGATTACAGAAGGTCATGAGATCATAATTTTTTCTCAATAACCAGGATTTATTATGATTTACTGCCTTTTATAAAGGATGTTTATATATATATAATGGAGATACACAACCTGACAGTTAAATGAAGTTGGGCCAGTAATGTGGGCCTCTTTAAGAGGATGATTGACAGCGAATGGTTGTTTCGTTAATGTAAATAATAGGGAAATACGAAGGATATTGCAATTTGTTATTTTGTGCACTCCTATGAGTTTCGTAAATTTGGTCTCCCTCAACTATTAGACAACAACTGGTGTATATTTTAATAAATAGTCACACTGTAGCTTCCCCTTCCTCTTCTTGAAACATAATCTTATTAGAATCGTAATATTTAATCTTTCGGAATTAAGCACAAAATAATACTCACAGACGTTAGTGTGTACTCCATTGTTTTTCAAAATAGCCCAAAGTATAGCAAAAGCAATCGCTGCCGGGTTTCCTTTAGATCCAGGGAGTTTCCAGAGCATTTCTGATGTCGAACGCCCTTTGGTGTAGGTAATCGAAAGAGTCGCCACCACTACCAAAATCATGATACACCACCATATTAATCGCGTAGAATACTCTGGAATTAGATTAGCAAAAGTAACCGATAAAAGTATCTTGTCCGAAACCATACTACCGGGAAAAAAATGCGACACACCAGCTACCCAAAGGGACTGAAAACTCCCGGTGTCCATATTTCAACGAAAACAGCTTTGCGATCTTCTCTACTGGAAAAAGCGACTGAGAAATGATCTGACCTCAACCAGTAAGTTAGATTAACGTACTTCTAGCTCCCACTTTTTTTCTCTCTAAATTTTATATAGGTATTTTATTGCGCATGGTCCAAAAGCCCGCCCTGCTTTCACTTCTTGATGAACTAGCCAATAATAAGCCTCCGTTGTCGAATGCAGCGAGGTAAATGGCCTAGAGCCTCCAGCTTCCAGTTGATCACTACGTTATATCTATTTATAGGCGATTTCGCACGAACGCAAAAGTAGGCCAGAAACAGCTGTCATTTAATATCATGGTAGCCAGGTGGCAGTGCTTACTTGCTTGAAAACGCACGTGGTAACGTTTTTGCTTTCTCTGGCTTGAATGTTTTGTTTCGCGTGATCGGAATCAGTGTCATCCCTGATGTGACTTTCTAAAGGAAGCAGCAGCCGGATAAAAAAAATTTAAGCGATAGGTTGTATATATTAACACATACAGTACAAACAGGTTTCATATGGCGTTCAAGGCAAACATGAAGCTTCAAGAATAGTTTATTGTAATTCAGTAACCGTTACTTTTATCTTATTATAGTGTTTAAAATCAAAATATTTTACACTTAGTGTTGTTGAACGTATATGCGAAATGTGACAATGTTTGCACTATAGTAGTTCGTAAATCTATTCACATTGGTTTCTGTGAAATAAGATGTAATCACTGGTATGTTGTATGTATATGCAACTGTGCGATGATTAGTTACAATTAAATGCACCCGTTAATGACGTGGGAAACTAATTTTGCACTTTAAATTTAGTTGACTATTAAACACATTTAGAATACACACTTTGTATACATACATCTCAAATTATTAATACAAATACATGCAGTTTTGCAAATATTATGTAATTTTTGTTGTTTTTCATAATGAACACATGAAAAATAACTCACGATAAAGTAATCAGGTTGAAATTTAGATTAAAATGAAAAATTATATTCATATTTGTATTTTCAAACATGTGAATTATGATAACATATTTTTGACTTGTGTTATTATTATTCACATTTCGGCTAGTTGGATGAACCGTTTGAATTCGATATTGAACTTCTTTTTTTAATTCATATTTCAAAACAGCTATTATATAGGGTGTTTCAAAAGTATGTATAGAAAATTCTGGGGTATACTTTGGGTTGCCAGGCAGGCACTTTACCCACCCGGCTAGCTCGGTCGACAAGTACCTAGTAAAGTGGCTGTTCATACTAGATACGTGTCTATTAACCTCATTGAGTTTTCATTATTATGTTTATATTTTTTTACCATTAAAAGCTGCGTAGCCATTTAGAATCGAAAACATCTGGGAGTTACGATACTGGTGTACATCAAGTTTTCCGAGTAGTGTAGACAGGCGACCAGGAATGCTCATGGTGTCCTGTCTCTGATTTATCGAGGTTTGTCCTGTGGAGATCATGGTCCTACTGCATGGGGAAATTGTAAAATGGGTGTGGAGACGACATCTAGAAAAAAATATTGGAATTCTTGAGGTGGTCCAAAGACGGGGCAACTCACCATGATGATCATAGGCGTTATAGTGAATGGGATTAAAATATTTTACAATAATAATAAAATGTTTCAGCTCACTGCGATTATTCTAAGCGAGGAAACAGGTCAATGCGATGTCAATAAATAATACATAAACATTGGGGTACGTTGGTGTTCATCTTTTATTACGACATCGTCCCACTTCGACAATGTTTAAATGCAAAATATGTGTACGCATATAGCTATTCATTACAATGTTAACTTTTCACCGCGGGTTGTTTAGTTTAGAAAAATAGCTGGTCATGAAAAATGGGAGAAGAAAGCGTCCCCAAAACATCTTTGGTGGCGCCGGGACATTATTTCCAAAATCGAGACAATCCCAGAAAAATAGGAAGTCTGGTCCTCCTACTCAGTGTTGTGCAGAAAAGGTGTGCACATTTTGGTATCTTTATTGAAATTTTAACAGGTAAAATGGATGTGAAAACACACATTGTTCTGATGCTCATCCTCACCAGCTGTCTAGAATACTAAATACGATACCTGTTGCAAAGTATGGGAAAACTGCATGAACCTTCTGTTAGGCATAACTCGAGATTTTGGCTGTTAAACGTTACATAAAAGTATAGTTCCGTTTTTTGACACTAGGATTCCTGTGAGGATATAAGCAGGAACAAAACAGAGTGCGATCATTGAACCGTGCAGAAATTGAATGAAATGCAACTTGGTGAATTAGTAGAGCATTTTTACAAGCAAGACCATGGTGGCGACACAATGGGGATTTTGACATGCGCTTAACCTTTACGTAGCTGTCATTTGGTATCGGGCCAGTGACGAAACTACCATACCGCTATGCCGTCACTACGACGGTTGGTTTTGCATGGTTGTTACAGAGCACAGGGGGTGGCCATTCGAGAATTTCACGGTCGGTGGCAAAATTTGTAGCTTCGTTGCTATCTGGACGGGGATTGCGTCTAATGTTTTCCATCCAGCATACGGTAAAATTGAACGTAGAATACAAGAAATTTATAAACTCAATTCATTGATGCTTCATGATCTTAGCTGCTTTGGCGCAAATACTTAATAAACAAATGTTATCTTTACTGTGATTGATTCGATGTAAAATAAATAAACTAGTTGCACCTATGCTATACAGCGTCGAGGGTAACCCTCTGCACCAATTCTCAAACTTTTGTCGTCTCGAACTTTTTGGGTCACAGATTTAAAAGACACTATAAATGCTATATTCACGGCATTGTTGTTGTTATTGAGTTTTAAGAGGATCAGCGACTAAGGGTATATTGCTCCGTGTATACTCTCTGTAAATTGCGCGTGTTCTATGATTGATTTTCTGTTTGCGAAAAACTCGAGTTTCTGGGAGAAAAAACCATGCTACCCTCACCTGAGATCGCTAACTCAGCCACGTTGTGAAAAAGGCCCATAAACATTCTTCACGTCATCGACGGGCTCGAACGGGTCTTTTCCTCCCGGTGTGGGAAGGATGGCGATTCTACCAACTGTGCTACCCACGAGCGCATTCACGATTTATCTAAAGAGTGATCACCGTTAAACCTAATAGAATTTTTCTTAATCTCACTAGCATCACCGCTCTAGACGTACGAAGACTGGAGCATAGAACTGTCGGGATATACAATGCCCTCCCCCACTCCCTATGGAGTAGCAGTTCGTGGGCAGTTGGGGAAGAAGAAGTTATAATGTTGAAGTTGCAAAAGCAATGTTTGGACCTCATTTTTTGTAAGAAAAAGAAGCTCCACGATGGCTTGCCAACATGTACCATCTCAAACAACACCTACAGAATATTTATTAGCTGTAATAACTTTTATTTATTTAGCAGCAGAATACGCATAACAGAGTCAGAGCCTCTGAGCGTACACAGAGCAGATTTTATCTTTTACTAAAGGACACTCGCATCAGATGATCTTACAGAATCGAAAGTGACTAATTCAGATGAAGGGTTCTAGTTTATGGCCAGTTTATTGCATACTTGTATTTTGAATTGAATGAGTCAGGTAAATAGATCGAAATTGTACTGTCTTGAATCTTGCATTTCCGCTCAGAGGACTCAGTTATACAGAGTTTTGAATGACAAAAATAAATAAATGTCATGTGCTGATATGGGTTAGATATTTCGAAGGTCAACAGTTTTGTTGACTCTTCTAAATCGTAAAAGAGGGCTCTCTCTCTTTTGCGATTCAGAAGAATGCCTAATCCAGTGCTTTTAAAAAACTGTTACTCAACAATATATTTCCGTCCATGTTTTTTAGTACTGAAGATAGGACGCAGTCGTCCATAATGATACGGTCATACTAACTAGCCCATTCAATCTGCCTAAAGAGATTTTTTTCACACTCTTCTGAGTTAATTGACCTGTAATGTATTCCCACTATCCTCTTCCCTTTACTTAAAATAAACAGAAATGACAGCGAGTTATGCATGGGTTTGAAAGCCTTCTCACCTGCCTTAGAGAGAGAGAGAGAGAGAGAGAGAGAGAGAGAGAGAGAGAGAGAGAAGCCTAGCGCCTGGTTAGGGAACTTTTGAGCTAAAGGTAGGAACTAGCAGATGTCAATAAATAAATAAATTCTGTGCATGTATGTGTATTTGTGTGTCTGTATGTGTTTTGTGTGTGTGATGAAGCAGGATTGTCCGCAAAAATGTTTGGTAAGTGGTATCGATTGTGTTTAAGGGAGGAACAAGTGACTTTCTGGATGAAAAACGGTGTGGTCACTTCCGGTCATTTCTCGTGGAACGCTTTATGTCTCCCATACAGCTTTTTGATTTAGCATCTTCAGATTTCCATTTTTTTCTTCAAGTTAAGCAATAAGCAGCATTTTTATTGAACAATAACAAGATTACATCAGTTGCAACAAAAACCTGATAAAGTGGCACATGCTTGCAACAGAGTTTTGGAAATATCCCCAAACGATGAGATAAATTTTTGAATGATACCTCCATCCTCCCCATCTGCTGCTCGTTTGGAGGGGTCTTGGCTCTATTGCCGACAACAACTGGACGAATTTTTAAAATACCCTTCAATCGAGGATGTAGTTAGCCGATGACGGGAGCATGGTATTTTCCTCTCCCAACTTTTCCGTGTTTTCAACCTCACAACATGACATGTAAATTGACCCGTGAACGCACATTTTTACAAACAAATAGTAGTAGTAGTAGTAGTGGCATGTGATGCAAGAAAGCAAATGTATGAGCTTATGCAGCATCAGCAAAAAAAAAAAAAAAAAAAAAAAAAAAATCACACCATTCCCTCCAAATGCCTGTCCAGTTCCTCCTTAAATTTATTCAACCTATCAACTTCCACAACGACAGATGGAAGTTTGTTCCAGCAATTAACCACCTGCTGGCTAAAGGAAAATTTCCGCACATCTATTCTACATCTGTCTTTTCTTAATTTGAATTTATGCCCCCTTAGATTCGTAATCTGAACAAGTGGAAGGATCCCATCAGAATTCAGCGTGCTCAACCCATTCAAGGCCTTATATACCTCAATCAGATCACCGCGCAGGTGCCTAGTCTCCAGCCACTGCAATTTGCAGAACTTAAGCCTCTCTTGGTAAGAGGATCCCTTCATTCCCCTCACCAATCTTGTTGCCCTTCTCTGTACACGCTCAAGTAAATCTACATCCTTCCTAAAATGAGGCCTCCAGACCTGTACGCAGTACTCAAGGCGTGGCCTGACCATTGCCTTATACAGAGGGATAATCACCTCCTTTTCCCTGCTAGCAAAATTCCTATGTATCATTGACAAAACCCCATGACCTGCCCTGGCAGCCTGTCTGCATTGCTCAGAAAACTTCATATCTGCCTGCACAATTACTTCCAGGTCTTTTTCATTTTCTACCACCTTAAGTGTAAATTTGAAATTCGAATTAGAGGTCTTTCTCTCCTAGTTGTTATCTTACGTGTATTGTACTTGGGTTTGGAACAGTTAGTAGAATACGATTCTATCGGCAAGTTGAAGTCAGTTGTATAGTTCAAGGCGCTTTGAGGTCTGACTCTCTGGAAAAGTCAGGGGAGACCGCTCAGCTACAGGATTTTCAGGGAGATGGCGTATAGGAGTTTGACTGTGATTCGATTACAATAAGAATATCTCTATCTGACACAGACGTTTGTGCTTGGACAGTTTCTACGCCCAGAGGTACCAGAGGCTGTTCAGCATTGACAGGCTACGTTCGCCGAGGTATCACACGATAAACATGGACTATGGAGTTGTATGCTGCCCAGGGCACCATTGAAGCAGGGACAGTTCTGATTTGCGCGAGTCTCCAAGAAATGTTATAGCGCTGAGCACTCCAAGCACAATAACACAGCGAGGTTTGTTTAGATTTTATTGAGGCGCATTACAACCATCTCACTTTGTCCATGTCAAGGAGAATTGTTGTTGTTCCAAAATCCAATGGGGTTACTACACACCCTGGGATTGGCTTACCGATAGATTTTCCTTTGCTTGTGTACATTAGAACACGCCATGGTAGCCCAGAAAGGTAAAGCATTACCATATTGATTTAAACAATTTTCCATACGCATGATTGAGCATTGTCAGGTTAAACTGAAAACAGACTTATTTTCAGACATCGATGGGGTTATCACCTTGCTGAAACTGCAAAAGAAAACTTGTTCCCCAAGACAAATAGCAGAAATTAAATGGCGCGTTTCTGTAATGTTTATTGAGTTATTCACACAAAAACTTGATTAATCTAGTTAAATCTAACGGAGATAATACCTTTGTCTGGTCTATAGAAGAAATCTATTTATTAGCTATTAATTTCCTATTTTACCTAATGCAGACGAGAGATGCTTATTTTTGGTTCCAATATACTTCAGCGCATGCAGCTTATGGCAGTCTTTCTACTGTCTGGATAGTTAACAAATTGCTAGAGTTCACGCTGACACCTGCCAAGCTTGTGATGGCAGTTAAGTGATGGATAGACTTTCTAACAGTAGGTGGTGCTGTGGTCATCAACCCTAGCTGTCACGTAACTACTAAGCCTTTTTGAGTAATTACATCAGCAACAATTAACCACTGACATAGCACTGACGAACATATTACGTGAATTATACTCAAGTAGGATTTGCTATGTGTAACTATTGCCCGTGCACACCGGTCCCACCAACTAAAAATAAGAGAGGACATTTTAAAATAAAGGTTCACTACGCCATTGATATATTTCCCCTCCAGCAGATAAGAGAAAGTAAAACGACTAAACAAATCGAGCGATGCAGTTTCTATTAATAACATTATTGTCATGACATTAATGCTATTGTCATAAATCAGGAAGTATTGAATTTTGCAACCAACTTTTGGATACTCAGTTTAATAATTATATATGTATATGTGAATCTTTGTCGATACTAGATTTCGTGTGGAAAGAGAGAGAGAGAGAGAGAGAGAGAGAGAAGCTACCCATATTTGGATTAGTCATACATTATATGGGGGTGAACTGATGAATACAGAAAGAAGGATTCTAGACTGATGTTATTCGAATTTCACTTTTAGTGCTGTGTAAATGTCAGCTCTAGGTGAAAAGTGAAATACTGTTAATCCTACTTTGAATACAGAAATAAGTCGTTAGCTTGTATGTGGTTGAAAGAGAAGAAGAAGAAGAAGAAAATCTTTATTGTAGAGTAAAGATACAATAATGTGCCCGCCACAGCCAGGAGGCCAGGGGCTTGACAATGAAATAGGGTAATATAAAAATATGTACAGTATAAAAATTTGTGCAGTATAAAAGATTACATAACAATTAAAAACGTAGCATTAACCATTCAATAGATATGAGTATGTACATAGATGTGAAGCAGACAGTACACCAAGGTATGTACACGTTCATATGTACAAAGCACATATTTAAGCATATTCACACAAGTCAGAATATTTCACAGTGCCAAATTATTGTTCGGTATTGCATTTTCTTGTGAAGACAGTTCGTCGATTTGCCTGCGACGTGCCGTTATGCGCCTCATAGGAGATAGCAGATGGAGATATCAGTATGAGTCGACATCAGGGGCCAAACAAAAGGGGAACAAGTTCGGCCAACGAGCGCCTGTAATTGCGATCAGAAGCGAATTTCTGCAGGTCAACTCCGATCATTAGCAGGGCTTGTACTATCGGAAGTACTTGTCCAGGTAGGAATCTGTCACTGATCTTCAGCCTGTTCCGTTGTAGCTGAAGAAGAGGGGTGGCTCGTAAGGACGGAAGTGGAACATGCCACTGGCATATATCCCAGAAGTCAGGGGAATTGATTTTTCCAACCAGCATTTTGACTGTGGTCGCAGTTCTCCTCATGCTGATTATTTGAGGCAGCCGCGGGATTTGGAGTTGGTCGGCCATGCTGGTGGTCCTCTGCTGAGGGGGGAGTCTATGCTTGTGGGTTGCCCACTTCAATATCCAGTATTCACTGGCGAAGATGGGCTTCATGAGAGAAGGTACTGCAGATGCCCATATTTCAGAGGCATACAGAAAGGTAGGATACACAATGGTTTCCAGATATCTGATTGTGGTTCTTGCGTCTGTGTTATGAAGAAGATAAGTGGATATGAGATCAGGTTCAGCCGGTTAGAATGCAATACACCTCGACAACCCTTCAATACACTTCGATAACCCTTCGACAACTCTTCAACAAAAATCCAGCAGGGACTGCTGTGCACTAGATCCATAAATTTCCATCATTTTGTCCACTTCATTTTACTGCGTCATTGAAACTAGCTCCATGCCTCAGAGTTAGTAACTAACTAACGTCGAGGAATGGAGGTGGTTGTATATATGTATATATAGGCACTGCAAGGTAGATTCTTGCTCGTCTAACAGCTAGTCCCGGTGTCCTCTACTTTGGACATATTCTTATGCAAAGGCTAGTCACTTGTAAGGGTTCCTCCTTGCAATTTTCGTGGTTCAGTAATATACTATGTTCATCATCACCTGAATTGGAAGATTCAGAGTCCTACTGTTCAGTGAGATGTATCCTGGAATTCTTTTCTGCTTTACATTTTAGTTTTCCTTCAAAATTTCTCTTTGATCTGTCTTGGGCGTTGTCGTAGTCACCTGCCCATGCTTAGGTTCATGCAATCTTTCAGTTATGAAAATTTCATTGGAAAGATAATGACTATATAATTTTCTTCTTTTTTGGAAAGTTCGATTTGATTAAAACCCTGCAGATTTTATTAAACTCACGGGGGAACTTTTCGGTCGTATTATTCAAGCAATTTACAGGCGTAATAGACTGATGCTTCGTAGCTGAGTTGTCAAGGTATCCAAAGCAAAAAATAGCATCTTTCAAGCATGAATAACTTTCTCTCTACTGCTTAATTGTATTCTTCGTTTTCTTACTTCCTCATCTAACCTGTAATCTGTTTTATCTTTCTGAAAGTTCCGTCTTCTTATTTCGTGACGGATTTAATTCATTCACCGGTAGACGTGAGAGAAAACCGTCTATATGCCCAGTTATATTCCAAATCAAATGTTACCGTTGAATAATATCAACTTAAGCCAAAATTAATGATTAGCGCACTACAGATGGTTGAAAGGTATATTAATTACTTCTAGTCCTGACATTACACATATTTTGCATAAATGTTTGATGTACGATGTGATCATAAAATATGCAGACTGACTTCATAATAAAGATACCTTTATCGATATGCATGTTTATACTTCAAAGCAGCAATCAGTAATTAAAATTCTAATTCAATAAAAAAGTACAGTAATTTTTTTAATTATTCTGATTGGGAGTTGTTTTCAAAACAAAATCAAAATCAATGCGTATCTTCACTCCCACCCTTTCTGGTTATAACAAATTAATTTGTGCTTTTGTAATACAGTGTCCATTAATGATCTTTACAATTTTAATCTTTAATTCATCAGACCACGTTTAAGGTACAGCTAAGAAATACGAACTATGTATAAAGACGAACCTTAAAAATATTTAAGAATATTTTATTAAAGGTTCAGTGTGTGCACCAAAAGTAGCTCGAACAATATCAAATCGATATTCAGCCTCCTTCCACACTTTTCAGAGAACAGTGTGGTCAGTTTTTGCGCATGTCTGAGTGACCCTTGTCTTTAACTCTTCTGATATCGTCGGCAGCGGAAGGACACGGATATTGTCCTTTCCAGAAGAAAAAAATCCATGATCTGATGATCTGGACGTCTAACCTGTTGGCTACACCCTTTTGTAGGGCCTCTATGCTCAATTCATTCGTTATGAAGTTCATCCTGTTACGACATCACATCGTTATGAAAGTATGATGGAATTCCTGTCTTGTTGATAAATCACATTTTGAAAGTCGTGCTATAGCTGTGGCATTAACTAATTTTGTGGCATATCGAAATTGAACATTACTGTTATTGTTTCCCAAAGACTAATGACCCATAAACTTTTACTTCCAATATTCTTATTCTAGTAGGACATTAACTTGGGACTCTCCCTTTCATATCCATTTAACTCGTGATGGTTTCATTCCTGTACATCTGAAAACTGTACCAAATCCCATGTGCTAACAGATAAAATGTGCCCTCGCCTCTGAAGACAAATCAATGCTTGTTCATACCCGTACTATCATTAGCCACAATTTTCTAGAAACTTTAAAGAAAAGTCACAACGTTTCATTTTGTTTGTGGCTTTCACTTTCTGCAGTTTCTTTAACTGATATGCACAGAGATGAAAAGCTTTCGAACGGCTTATCAAGAAACTGTTTTGAGTGTGTTAAGCTACTTACTATACTGCTCGACAAAATTAACAGGACACGCAGAAAACGTGGTGTAACTCGTGCAGTTTGCGATGTAGTGGGGCAAAATTTGGTATGGTGGTATACTAAAATAACGAAATGAGGGGACAGCGAGAAACTTCGGAGAGGTACAAGGGGCATTTATAGGGGTTGTATAAGAATTACCAAAAAGCTCACATTACACATGTCGATACAAGATGCTTGAAAATATGGTCATATGACATCAGTAGAGCGTATGATCCACTCCAACGGGTAAACAGGCCTGACAGCGGTGAGCCATGTTCAATATAAGGATATCAATAGGATTCTTTGGCAAAAAATTCCATTCTGCCACCAGCGCAGACCTTAGCTCATCAAGTGGCCAAAGAGTCGGCGTGCAATGCCAGCGTCCCACACATGTTCGATCGGATTTAAGTATGGTGATTGTGCTGACCAGGGCAGTCGCTGGATATCGACAGTTTCAAGATGTCCACTCCACCACTTGAGCTCTATGTGCAGTGGCGTTGTCGTGCATGAAAAGAAAATCAGGGCCACCTCTAAATATAGAGCTCGAGGTTCTGTTTTCGGTACCTCTGCGCAGTACGGTGTTCCCATTAAAAATATGAAGAGAGGTGAGGCTGTTGATCATTATTCCGCCCCACACGAGAACACCGCCTCCACCTTAAGTGTCCCTTTCTCTGATGTTGGAGGGATGGTATCGCATTCCTCGTTGTCTCTCCAATTGAAATAACGTCTAGAATATGTTTGTTCGCTAAAACGAGACTCCTATTTTATTGTGAACAGTGTTGCCGAAGACACTGTTCGCAAAAAATATTATACAGTGGTTGTAGCGAGAAGAGAGAGATCAACTGCACTTTTACAGCTGTTCTACACAGCCAAATGCATGTTGTGAAAAGCGCTCTCTCTCTCTCTCTCTCTCTCTCTCTCTCTCTCTCTCTCTGGTAGCATAGCGGATATAATCACTGTCCTCCAACACCAGGTAGAAAAGACATGAGTTGTACTCCCATCAATAACGCGAATCCCGTAAATATATTCTTTTATACTTTTTAGGTTAGGTTAATTTATACAAGCACTCAAATAAGTCAAGTACCTTTTATTAGGCTATGACAATTTTACGGTGATTCGTTTTAATGTTTTGGTAATGCACAAACCCTGGAAAAATTCGATGTATAATTGCTGGACTATGTAAATTAGTGAAGTGAAGTACAGCCATTATCAGCCCACTGCAGTATGGAAGCCTCCTCAACAATTCGTGCTGAGGGAAATGGACTATAATCTTCCAGTGCGGGTTGGCAGATCGACCGTATTCAGCAGTCAGGGGCTTGAACCCCGGTCTATTCAAAGAGCGTGTGTTACTGCACTCCCGCTCCTGACCACTCGGCTACTTACAGTAGCCAAAAATGGTACGTCGATAACACATGGAAACATACTCTCATAAGGGGTGTAATTTCTACAGGCGTAATCATCGAATCCTCATACTGATAATAACATTGTTAATTAATGCTGAATCATGCCCATTCTTGTGTAATGACTGACGCAAGCTCAGTGAGATTTCCGAGAGGTCTGTAACAGGTAACTCCCTGTTTGAAATGGTTCAAGGTAGGAGAACTCTATAAGGACAAGCATTATCGTTGATGAAGAGGCCCAAGTCAGTTGCTCCCAAAAAAAGGATTAAGAATTTCGACTTAGCTGTGAGAGTTCCTCGCTGGATCAGATGGAGATCTGGGCGGCCATTTACATTAATTCCGCTCCACACTATTAAGTGACCACCTCCGAACGTGTTTCTTTCCATGATGTTAGCGGGATGAAATCTTGTTCCCCATTCTCATTAGATAAAATTGCATCGAGACTCTCATTGAAGGCTGTCTCTTGGCTCAGTAGTGAAGAACTGGCCCAGGTTCCAGTCGAGATGCTCACGACATCAATTTAATTAGGCTGTTTTTGTGTATAGTGGTCAAGAGAATACAGGCAGTTGTTCGTGGAAAAAACATCGTTCCTGGAGCGTTCAATAGGGTCTGGATACAAGCCCTCCTGTTGATCCGCAAGCCACAAGCAAGTCACCATGCTGTGAATTCGCTATAACACCTCGCAGTTAACGGTCATCTTGTGTGGGATGCCGCGAGGATAGCCTGTGACAGATTTTTGAGAGATAGTTTGCGTGTTTTGGAACTGGTTTCACAGTGTGCTTACAGCACTGCGAGTCACGTTGAGCCACCTGGCCACTCAGCTTCACTTTGTTTTGGTTCCATTTTTTTCAGTTGCATTCTGCTTTAAAAAATATCAAGATAGTGACTTTTTGACATTTTCACAATAATAGTTATCTGAAATCGATAGTGCAAGTAATAATCGCGCATTTCAGAAAAAAATGTTTTTTGTATTTCATAAATTATTAATATTTGTATTTATATTAAAATGTGTTCCCTTTTTTTTGTGTTTGTTTGAACACCAGTATACTTTTTGTATTATTGTACGTGGTTTCTATGGGTAATTTAAGATACATTGCAGGATCATCTAAACAAGACTGCAGTAATAATTCAGACACAACATGGGTTTGTTAAGAGGAAGTCTTGTCTGGCAAATTTGATTGAATACTTTAATGTGGTTACAAAGGAACTGGATGCAAAAAATAATTTTGATATCCTATACTTGGATTTTAGGAAAGCTTTTGACACTGTTGCACATGGAAGACTACTGAACAAATTGGAACAGAATGGTATTAAGGGCAAGTTGCTACAATGGATAAAAGGATGGTTGAGTGGGAGAAGGCAGAGGGTGGTAATCACTGGACGTTGCTCTTCGTGAACTAATGTTATAAGTGGAGTCCCACAGGGTTCGGTGTTGGGCCCATTGCTGTTTTGTATATTTATCAGTGATATTGATGAAGGTATACACTGAATGATCACTGAATTATGACTATCCCTATGAAAACTGAATGTGACCCGTTGACCACATGAGGTATGAGAGTGCGCAGTTAGTCAACCTACGTAGCATAGATAAGGTGTCTGTGGTTCAGTAGGTAGTAAAATTCCGAGCGTGATGGATAAAAGGAAGGATTTATCGGACTTATATGAAGGACAGATTGTGGGCAGAGTGCTCGACGAGCTGGAGCCTCGATTTCCCAAAGGACTGAACTGGTGGGTGGGGTGTTCGAGACCACCGTAGCTAAAATGTTCAAACAACGACCCGACGGCAAAACTGAAAAGGTCAGCGAAAGGTTGATGTTAGAGGTGAGCGCGGGGTCCGAGGACTCGTACAGGTGAACAGGCGCAGCACTGTTGAAGAGTTGACTACCCAATACAACATGGGCCAATCCGGAACAATATCTGGCATGACCATCCATGCGTCGCATGCATGGCTATACCAGCAGACGACCCCTACAGCATCCTCTCCTAACCAAGGTTCATCGGCGTAAAAGACTCGCCTGCTGCAAGGGGCATGCAAATTGGACATTAGAAGATGGAAGAAGGTCTACTGGTCGGTTGAGTCACGTTATTTACTCCACCCCGTGGATGGTCATGTACGGATTTGGCGTCAAAACGAGGCTTTTGATCCACTCATGCATGGTGTCAAAAGTGCAGGCCGGTGGAGGCGGTTGTGAGGTGTGGGGCATGTTTCATTGGCAGGAACCTGGACCCCTGGTGCATGTGGAACAATGTATCCAGGACCTGCCAAACCAGCATTCAAATATATTAGTGGTCTCTGCTATCGTCAACTGCTTGCAGACTGTGTACACCCCGCTATATTACACTTTTTCCCGAATGGCGATGGTGTCTTCCAAGATGACAATGCGCCGAGCCATCGGGCACTTGTTGTGCAGGAATGGTTCAAGGAACACTGTTCTGGCTTCCAGCTTATTGATTGGCCTCCGAACTCCACCGATATCAATCCCATAGAGCACTTGTGGGACACTATGGAAGGCATATCAGGTGTCTGGATACACCAATCACCTCCATACCTGCATTTCTGACCGCATTACACACAGCTTGGTTGGCCATACCTCCGGAACACTTCCGACATCTTGTTGAATCAATGTCACGTGATACTGCTGTACTGAGGACAAAAGGAGGACCTACGAAGTATTAGGTAGGTGGTCATAATTCAGTGATCATACAGTGTTATTAGGCTTAATGTCAAAGTTTTCAGATTATACAGAGGTTGACAGGGTTGTTAATGACAGTAATGGCAGTGTGCTACTGCAACTGGATCTAGATAATTTGGGCAGATGGGGTGAGAAGTGGCAACTGAAGTTTAACATCGACAAATGCAAAGTACTGCATATGGGTAGAAGTAACCCCAGAGAAATGTACCAACTGGGTGGTACTACATTTAGGATGATGGTAGAAAATGTAAAAGGGAGTAATTGTGCAGTCAGATAAGAAGTTTTCTGAATAATGCAAACAGGCTGCCAGTGCAGGTCGTGGGGTATTGTGAATGAAATACAGGAATTTTGCTAGTAGGGAAAAGGAGGTGATTATCCCTTTGTATAAGCAATGGTCAGGCCACATCTTGAGTACTGTGTACAGGTCTAGAGACTTCATTTTAGGAAGGATGTATAGTTGCTTGACAACTATAGTAGACAAAAGGGCAGCAAGATTGGTGAGGGGAACGAAGGGATCCTCTTACCAAGAAAGGCTTAAGTTCTATGAATTGCAGCGGCTGGAGATTAGGCACCTGCGGGGTGACCTGATTGAGGTGTATAAGGCTTTGCATGGGTTGAGCAGGCTCAATGTTGATAAGATTCTTCCCCTTACTCAGATTACGAACCTGAGGGGGCATAAGTTCAAATTGAGGAAAGACAGTTGTAGAAATTTGCCTTTAGCCAGCGGGTAGTTAATTGCTGGAACAAACTTCCATCTGTCGTTGTGGAATTTGATAGCTTCAATAAATTCAAGGAGGAACTGGACTTTTTGGCTGATGCTACTACATAAGCTCATACACTTGCATTATTGTATTACATGCCTGCATTACTACTGCTACTGCTACTATTAATCAGATTCTTTAAAAAATATGCATGATACTGTCGTGCACATGACGAAAGATGTTCGCAGTATTTCTTTTTAATATAAGAGTTTATAATTTTTTATTTGTTAATTTAGTATTTTTTCTGTTCTTAATTTCTTTTCTTTTTAATTAAAGTATTTATGATATTATGTTGCTGATTTTATTTTGCTCTTTTCATTATAACCTTACCAATCGAAGGCCAAGCCTTACGATAAATCAGTAAAAGAAAAGAGAAAAAGTTGTTCCTCTTTTTATATAAGTACTTAAATTCATCAAAATTAGGCGTGTCAAAGGCCAGAAATATTTGCGTGGTTGATAACCTCTGCTCACAGGGTGGTTGGCCTCCTAACTAATTAGTCATACCTAACCTGATGACCTCCTTTATTGAAAGGGAGCCTGTATCCATTCGGGGACTAACTGAAAGAAGGTTTAACTTTTATTACTATCACATAAATATTAATTCTTAGTAGGAAATTACTGTTGTTGTTTAATGGAAAGCGACTTCTGTACACAATGGAATGAAAATGCAAATGACTTGTTTTGTGTAAATATGTACATTTCCATGCACGTACAAGTCAAAATTGGTTCATATGAAAATAATTATATGAATGTACACAAGGTGAATTTTCTAAGAATATTTTTTGAATATAGCTCCTCTTCGTCACTCCTTGATGCCAAATGTGCTGAGTGAAAGTAATAATTATGTTTCTTACCATAAAGCCTGCTACAAGATTCCACAGAAAGAGCAGGTAATACGACCTCAGGGAAAACGTTAGCAGCTGGTTCGTGATGGTACGCGCTATACTGGAAATAAAGAGGTTGGGAGTTTTTTTTTTTTTTTCGCGTTTTTGCTGAAGTAGAAAATGCATTCCTTTCTTCGGAGGAGTCCCTCGTGGGTAGCACAGTTGATAGGATCGCTGTCCTCCCCACACGGGGTAGGAAAAACCTGAGTTCTAATCCCGTCAATGACGCCAGGGATTTTTTAAGAGCCTTTTTGACAACGTGGATGAGTTAGTCGGTCTGCATGGTTTTTCTCCCAGAAACTTGAGTTTTACGTCCCGCAAACAGCAAATCGACCACAGGACACACGCAATTTACAGACATAATATATGGGTGCAATATGGCCTATATCGCTGATACGACTAAACCCTACAAGCGCATCAACATTCGGAGGAGAAATAAACAATGTTGTTGGCAATTGAAACAGAAGGTATGCACTTTCCTAAATTGGAGTTAAAATATATTTTAATGGAAGTTTGTAAAGTTATTTGGAAAATCACGCTAAATTTTTAAATGCATCAACGGAAAAAAGAAATAAAAAAGCAGCAAGGCTAAAGGCTATTTCATTCATTTTAATTTTTTATTGTCCTTTTCTATTAATCCTTTATTAATCCTTTACTTTGCTATTAATCCTTTTTAAGTCCTTTTCTAGTAATCTAGATTTGCATTCTTGTAGATTTATAGCAAAATAGGTAAAACCAGATGGAAACATTAGCTCTCGTGTGTAGTACAGCTGGTAGAATGACCTTCCTCCCCACAAATGGTGGAAAAGACCTGAGTTTGAGTTCCCGTCGATGAGGTGAGGATTTTTTATGGGCCTTTTTCACAATGTGGCTGAGTTAGTCGATCTCACGTGAGGGGTATCATGGTTTTTCTTCCAGCAAACAGAAAATCGACCACAGCACACAGTTTAAAGACCCTCTATACTGAGCAATATGGGATTAGTCTCTCTGAAGACTCTGGCAATACGAATTTATTTTTCTCCGAACTCTTGACACTGCACGTAGTCCAATCCATTTCAGTTTCTTGTCATTCTCGTTCTGCAGACGATTGGAACAGTAACGGTAGGTGTTTTTTTTTTATTATTTTTTTTTTTGAATAGCTTTCGTATTGCCAGAGTTTTTTTTTTTTTTTTTTTTTAACAAAGAATGCGTTCTGGTATGTCTTGACTCAATTATCATTTAACTGGTAATGGATAAGGAGTCTTGTCTGATTCTAAGAGATTGTATTAAATTAGAAGGTGAGAAAGAAAACTGTATGCTGTTAGTATTCGTAGATGTTTAATAATTTCATGAATTTATGAGCTTTTACTTTCTAGATCAGCGACATGCAAACGGTGTACTCTGTGCATTTTACAATTTGCGTTCTAGACATCATCCGTACATCGTTGGCATAATAAATTGAATAAAAAAGTAAGAAAGTACAAAGTAATGAACAATATAAATACAAAGAATTATAATGATAGTCTTAAAGGATAAAAAAATTCAGAGGTTTATATTGAGCATATAGGTATACTTTTACTTTTCTTCATGTTCCACCCCCCTCGTTTCTGCAGATGTCTTCAGATTAAGAAGATGAAGATTATAGATCAATGTTTCCCAAAATGTAGGGCGCTGATAGCCCGGGTTGTTGCCGAATTCTTTGCTTTTTTTTATTAGAGAAATGCTTGAAAGGATACCCATCACCCCACGCCAGCCCTAAATCTCTGCGATATTTTACTTTTCTAGGCTTGCATACCGCTCATTCGGATATCCGAGTTGAGCTTTTTCTGAAAATTACCAAATAATGGCTGATTCTGTAGGGCTGGTAGCCAATCCTATCTCATGGAGATAGTCGTAGATTCTTTATTTGATTATCAGCCATGTTGTTGCAGCTTGAAGATCCATGCGATGGTCAGAGATGAAAAACGGACACTTTAGCCGAGTGAACAAGCGCGAAAGTACAAAAGTACACCTGGTTCAAGTCCTTATGGCTAATGAATGTGGTTACGTTCTCGTAAACTTCTCTGACTTTATGCGATTGTTTCGAAGTAAAAACAGAAGATTTATTTATTATCAGCGGCATTTTGTCCACTGTGTTAACCAGTCCTTCTGATTTTCCTCTATTTATATTTTATTTATTTACTTGTTTTATTATAATTTTCCTTTCTAAAGGTGTATAAGCTAGCTGTTATTAAATTATTTTACAGTCGGCTTCTTTGGAGCAGAAGGATAAAATAGCACCTTGAATTCTGGCGTGACTGTTTTAGTTGGTGATTGACAAAAGTGAATGGTCTTCGATGGGTATACAAATGTGATCTACATTACTAATAGTGCAGTTGCAAAGCTACAATAACGCTATATGGTCCTTTTCCTGCATTAGCCAAAAAAAAAAAAAAACCCTTTCCAATCATTCATACTTCATGCTGTCACCAAAAGTGATAATCTAGTTCCTCCTCTTCCACTTCCTCTTCGGATGTAAGTTATTCCAGTGTTCTATAAAACCCTCCCCAAAAGTAAACAGGAGATCCAATCTTCTGATTGATTTCCTGTTTACTTTTGATTATATATTTGTGTCCCTTCCCCTGTACATGTTTCACCTTCTAGTAAGGCTATACCTTCCTTGTTCATTTTACTTATCCCTCCCCTCTTGGGGGAGGGATAAGTAAAATGAACAAGGCGTCTTGGCCTTATACTTCAATCAGGTCTCTCCCAATCTACCTTGTTTCCAGGCTTTGCAGTCAGCGCCTTCTAAACGTTCTTCGTAAGGAACAATTAGCACTTTGCTCCGATACGATCGCCTCATTGAACCGTGTCTAGAATTATTATGAGAATTACATGCTACCCTCGCCTGAGATCGACTAACTCAGCTACGTTGTGAAAAAGGCCCATAAAATTCCTGATGGGAATCGACGGGTCTTGAACGCAAGTCTTTTTCGTGTGGGGAGGACGCGATCCTACCAATAGTACTACCCACGAGGACTTTTATGTGTGGTTTCCAGATCTGAATACAGTATTCCAAATACGGTTTCACTGTAGTTTTTTGACTTCATGACAGGTTTACACCGTATAGTAAATTACATATACACTGCCCTACCATTAACATCCGGACACCCCTCCATGGATGAGGAAATGGGTCCTATGCGTGCAATACGTCACAGAACCTGCTATAAATATGCACGCTGGACTTCGAACAGACAATTGCAAAAGTAGGCATGCAAGATGACACGTTCAACAGAATTGATCACCTCAAAAAATGCTAGACGCCGATTAGCATGGTGTAAGGAGTGCGAATCCTGGACTGTAGAGCAGCGGCAAACAGTCCTATTGGCAGACGAGTCGAGGTTAGCACTCTACCAGTCTGATGGCCGTTCCTCGGTGTGGCGAATGCCAGGGGAACAGTTCCTTCCTGATTGTATCCTGCCAACAGTGAAGTTGGGTGGAGGCAGTGTCATGGTATGGGAGCTCCTTTCATCGTTTGGCTTGGTCCCATTAGTCGTTATCGACAAAACCATGTATGCTGTGCAATACTAGGACATACTGGACAATTATTCACTTCCAACATTATGTTGGAAGTGAATAATTGGAGGCCATTTCATACTGCTCGGGTCGTAACAGAGTGGTTCGAGGACATGGGTGTGGAAAAGTTGGATTGGCCAGCCCAGAGTCTGATCTTAACCCTATCGAATATCTTTGGGACGTATTGGATCGTCGGGTAAGTGCACGTCGAGATAGCCCAAAGAACAAGTTTGAACTGGTGGCATTAAAGGTCGAGTGGAACAAATCACCTGACATTTATAAAAAGCTGGTTGAGAGTATGCCGCGAAGATTGAAGGCCGTCATAAAAACAAAAGATTTCAGCATAAAATATTAAATGACGCAATAAAAGCTCTTTTTTTTTTTTTTTTTTTTTGTCTAAAAGCAGGTGTCTGGATATTAATGGTAGGGCGCAGTGTATATACCGATTCGCTCAATTAATTACAGGCTTTATCATTGATGAGGTTCAATCCTCATCCTGCCATGTCCCGGATACAGCAGAAGCTGCACCTCCTTTCTCAATTTGAATTTGATGTACGTTTCTGCTGGCTCCCCGGCCACATTGAGATTTCAGGAAATGATTTGGCAGATACTGCAGCCAAATCAGTGACACTTTTTAACTCTTCCGTGTTCGTCCCCTATACAGACTATAGGCAATTATTACGAAAGAACTTGGTCTCCCAATGGCAACACTCATGGCATGGGCAGGCCGCAAACAAGTTATATGAGATTAAGCGTAGGACATTGTCACTTGACACATTGCTATCTGCTGAGGGCAGACGTTTGTTATTTGGTTATTTGGTTTTTTTTAGGAGCATTAGCAACTAAGGCCATATTGCTCCGGGGTATGCGGTGGTCATTCCCTGACCTTTCCGCATCCTCCGTATTTGGTGGTGTTGGGCTCGAACCCCGGTCTAATCAAGAAGCGTGTGCTACGCACTGCGTGCTCCTTCCCACCTGGCTACGGAGGCGCAATGAGGGCAGACGATCGTCCTATGTGTAGAAATTGTTGATCCGGCTTGTTTTAACTTAATGTCCGTGTTTTAATAATGATCGTCGTTTATGTTTTGCTCATCTGTCTGAGCCTTATACACTCAGACAGATTTTATCAGACAATGACAGCGTGTCAGCTATATTTAACTTTGTACAACGTATTAATTTATATAATTTTATCTATAATCTTTTATTGTTTTATGTTTTTAACTGTTTTATTACGTATACCCTTGTAACAATAATATATTTACATTTTATATCTCTTTGACTTGGCGCACTATAGCCAGTGCTGCTGTTGTTGTTGTTGTTATTTGGTTTTTAGGAGCATTAGCAACTAAGGCCATATTGCTCCGGGGATGTGCGGTGGTCATTCCCTGACCTTTCCGCATCCTCCGTATTTGGTGGTGACGGGCTCGAACCCCGGTCTAATCAAGAAGCGTGTGCTACACACTGGTGCTCCTTCCCACCTGGCTACGGAGGCGCCATAGCCAGTGCTGCTGACGCGCCATAAAACTCTTAAGCAAACAAACAAACAGGCTTCTCCACTTCGAGGGGGATCGGCCTGTAGTCTGTTAATGATCTCATTAACATTCCAACTGGGTTGATGCGCTCACAGGCATCTTTTTATTGGCATAACAGGATGTATACCGTTCACCCCTAGAGCCTTACCTTTCTCAGCTTCGATGTCTTTTCTGATAGACCCTTCTCCGTGATCATTATATCACATAATCAAGTCTTTGAATGAGTCGCTTTATTCTTCGTCAGCCTTATCCATAAAGATTGACAGTAATTACTTAAGCTCTTCACAATTTCTAAACGTGTAACTGCAAACACGGTTATACTTTTAGAAATTATGTACTGAATAGTCTGAAATTTCTTTTTCGTAATATTACGTTACTTTGAACGTAAGCCATTAACTATAATGGATATTATCTGGTTTCCTTATTCCAACCCTCCCCCTCCCCCATTCTGCGTGTGCATATTTATGCTATTTATATTATATTATTTTTATTTTTGCCAGATATTGTACTTGTGGAGTCTGAAAAGAAAAAGCAGAACTCTTCTTAACAAACCTTCGTTTATATACCTTATCTGAATTCTTACTTGTTTCATGATTTTTATTTTGAAAGGATAGCGTAATTTGCGAAGTCCTGCATGCAGTTTTGACCCCATAATTACAGTGTTTTGGACATTGATGTAGTATTTCTGAGAAACATGCACTTAATATCGTTTAACTTCTACTCCTCAAGGACGAGTGAAACAGGAATGAGATAACATCTCTGTTGGAAACAATGAGTGAGGGTCTTAAAGATAAACATCCATTGATGGAAACAACTGCAGTAATTTTCAAATACTTGATCGAAGTCAGTTAAATTTGGTATGGGAGTGCATGCACTGACGCTATAGTACTTATTTACATGTACGATATTTGCATATACTCGTTTATTTAACCCCCCCCCCGACAGAGAAGCAGATCCTAAAACTGGTAGGGTTCACGGGAGGTGAACTTATGAATAAAGGATGCAATTTCTGGAGTAGGCATATTACTTCAGGCATGTCTGAAAATGAGCATTCGTCAGAGCGGGTTGTAGACTATAAGGGTATGATTATCCCTGATTTATTAATTTAAGAGTGCATTAAAAGCACTCTTAAATTAATAAATTTAAATTAAATTTATTAATTTAAGTTTAAATTAACTTAAATTAAAAATAAAAACCACTCAGTTGTCCAGGTATTACAACCTCTACGACCTAGAAGGTTTGCAACTTCCTCGCTGAATTCTCCTTATCCGATGCGTATGAGCTAATTTGAATATTTCAGAAATTGTTTGTTTTCACTCTAAGTTTATATGGAATTGTTACTGAAAGTTTTATCAGAGACTGGTACTGAACCAATCCATGATAAAGGTTTGACAATGCTGAAAGGATGAAGTTGTACACCCTCCTAGCCCAACTTGCAGTTTAACTCTTCAACAAGGTTCACGATCTGCACGAAAGCAGAAGTGCGGAGCTTCACAGCCCTGGTTTTCATGGGAGAGCGGCGGCGGCGCATAAGACAAACTCTTCCAACTGCAATGCGCATGTTTCAAGTTTATTTTATTTTTGTAATGCTTGAATGACATTTAAAAAATAAAAATAACATCAATATTTAAAAAAGGTTCCAGAGCTGAAAAGTAATGATTATATGCAGTTCCATTCAAAAACTGTCATTAAAGCGGTTTAGTATTCGTTGAATTTATTTATAAGCTTTTTCTGATCCACCTTCTTTTCCCTGGGGCATTCTCTCAAACTTGACCCTATTTGTGCAGAATGTGCAATCGGCTCAACCACCCTGGCTAGGTCTGTAGGGATCATAGGGCTGCCCAAAGCATGAGATGAGGCAATGTACACCTTAAAAGTGATTATTGTACAGAATTCTGCTCAAAATATTTGGTATATATGTGTGTTTGAAGAATTCCAGTACTATCTCTTAGCAACACTCGAGCACTAACTGGAACAAGCTTCACATGTCAGATCGCTCCCAGCCAAGTCCGAATGCTTTCTGTAGTCCAGTTCTTTAATGCGGTTTTCCAGAAGTCCATCATTAATGAACAGTATTTGCCCCAAATTTTGGAACTCTCCACTGTCACTACTATGTCTATTGACTGAATCCCTTCAGTATAGATATACGATCCATGTGTACCATCTGCAAGGCTAGCATCATAATCGTCAAACTGTTTTCCTCATGTGACAACGCGTATCGACTCCATTGAGAATAAATAAAAAACAGAATTCTGTTTATACTCCGGGATGACGACATAAAGTCAGAGGAGTTCGCTAGATAGAGAGATTTTTAAAAAAAATCACCGTATTTAGTCAACCACGGGTACTTCTATACCATTTCGCTTGACAATTCGGCTGGGAACTGCAGATATTCTAATTTGCTCCTGTCTTGTTAATTCCCGATATTTTGATGTTAGCACTATTTAATTACGTTCAGTTGTAAATTTGATTTTAATATAATTTAAATTCCCAAATAGTCAGATTCAATGTATGCCGTTATCTGTTTCGTTTAATTTTATTAATTTATTCCTTTGTATAAATCTAATTTCGCTCGTTATTTTTCGATAACGGTAATTAAATTCTAGCCATTGACTGTGGTGAGTAATAGCTCCACCCAGACGGCATACAAATTGTTTGGAACATATTTGTAGAGATAATAATCGGGAAACCACAGGAAATGGCGCACTGTAACCCAGATAGTCGACTTGCCGAAAATAAAGATAAAAGAAATTGAGTTTAGACACCAAGAGAAAATCCAGGACATTATTTAAATATTTAAGTATTAGATATGTCAGTCTCACCTTACCAACTGTCTGGTTAATAGCGAAGCAAGGCTTAGAATTGTTCTGAATAGAATTAGATTAGAAAAAACGTAATACTTGTAACGAATATTTTTATAGTTGAGTTGTATGTTCCAGAACTTCAAACGCATTTCTATTGTCATGTTCCTATTTATCATGTTAAAATACACCAAGATTCCAATTTTAAACACTAGTTTGGTGTCTAAAAGTTGTGCACCGATGTGTTTTACTAATTTTATAAACGTAATTGCGTATTGACACTCCATTTTGCGAAAAAATATGACAATTATTTCCGTTTTCTGATGCTTGAACCATCGTAAAATTAGCCATGGAAAACATAACGCACGTATAAATCGATACCAGCAATTTTAGCGATCGACTTTGAACCTTATTAAGCCAATTGAAAAATTGATATGATAGGAGAGATCATAGAAGACATTCACGATGCTTGGACGGGGTACTTACTGATATCACAGGGATACGTAATATAAAAGCATTCTCTGCTCTCTTTCTTATCCCTTCAAAATTACTGATTCAATGACTATCTAAGCCTTCTCAACTTGTGAGTCGCAGAAAAATCTGGGTGGGTTATGAAATTATTGAGAAAATAGCACATAATTTTACAAAACGTTAAAAATTTATGTTCCTTCTGATGTACAATTAATGGATAAATTGAAAAATGGAGAAAAATCTGTAAATGCAAATTTTAAAATGATGGATCGTGGATTTTTTAATAGTTTAGTTTTTTACTATTGGAGAATTAAAACGGTTCAGAAACGATAGCTGCGAAATTAGCAAGATTTCTGACTATTACACTTAAAAAATAGGATTTTTCGGATATCCAGAATGTCTGCTTTTAGAACTTTAGAATAACCTTAGATGCTTAGCTGAAGAACCTTAGAATATAAGCGAACGTATATTTTATATACGCTGAGTGGCCAATTCATTAGGTATACCTACCATTTTCTTGGCATGAAGCACTCCTTTAGTATCACATCAAATGTTCATAGCATACAATATAAAGCACATAGTTGATGAATTGATATTTGTTTCATGAGCAGATATTGTGGCACTGGTCAGTGACCCTTCTAGTGCATGACTGACACCAGGCAAGAAACTTGAACTTTAAAATTTGCTCTGCTTGTTGGAAGATAGGGTAAGAAGTGACTGTTATAGAGCACCCAACTGGGTCTCTTGGGGATAAACTGAAAGCCTAAGTCAGATCTGTTGTAGAACCAGGTGGTGCTTGCATCCTACGAGGTAAATTCAAGGCCCATTGTTCTTCATTTTCCTTCTCAAATGCTCCCATTCGCGTTGTGGGTCAATTAGGAGGGAGTTAAGAAAAGGTGACCTTTGACCAAATGCCGAAGCTAATGCACGTAAGTAAGTATTGCTGTTTTTACTTCGAGATTCTCTTGGTCCATCTACAGTTATCTTAATGGCTTTGTTGTAAGTGATAACTTGAGGTGGACTTGTGCTGATTGTGATGGTCAAAGTGAAGCTTTTACTTCTTTTTATTTCGTTCCTTGGAAAATCCTTGTTTTGATATCGAACTTTCTAACTAGTAACTAATATTTATAAATAATCCACTTATTAATAGATCATTTTAAAAGGATTCTAACTGACCATTCTAATGCGAATGGGAGCATTTGAGGAGGAAAATAGCGGAACAACGGACCTTGGATATTTCTCGTAGGATGCAAGCGGCACCTATAGGGCATCTAAAATTATCTCCCTGTGTCTTCCATCTGGTTATACAACAGATCTGACTCAGGCTTTCAGTTTATCCCCTTCAGACTCAGCTTGGGCACCCTATAACAGTCACTTTTTACCCTATCTCCCAACAAGCACAGCAGATTTTCAAAGTTCAAGTTTCTCACCGGGTGTCAGTCATGCACTAGACGGATCCCTGAACAGTGCTACAATATCTGCTCAAGAAATAAATATCAGTTCATCCTCCATCCCAACAGCTCATCATGATGTAGCACAAAGAAATGAAAACAAGTGGACAGATAAGCAGGAATGTTGTATAAGTGCAAGGAATCCTTCACAATTTATTTATTCAATTTTTTTATTATTTATTTTATTTTGTAAGTACTATAATTACAGAAATAATAGTTATCGAAAACAATTTTACTGGCCACGTGTATTTTTTAAACTTTGCATCCTTGAATCCTTAAAAGTAAATGACTCGAAATGCCTCAACCTTCAGATCTTGACCATTATAATTCTAAACTGTCAAATTGGCCCTATTGTTGATAGGATCTTCCTTGTTCATATAGGCCATCTAAAATTATCTCCCAGTGTCTTCCATACTATTATCACCAGCATCCTCTATTCTCTAGAATTATCCTCTAACCATACAGATGACGTCACCAACCGTTGTGCGGGGAGACGTGTGTTTTCTCACGCAGCAGACTCCTGAAAACAGGGTAGTTGCTGAAATGAAGCAGGATGTACGATAGTATAAGGAGAAAGTTCTAAGAAACAAAAAAATGGTGTGCAGACTTTTTCCCGGTTCCTCTTAATGCGGATTTTTCCTCTTGGGCCAGACATTAATTTAAAATTCCTTTACCGTTTTATCTTTGTGATCGGATAGCTCAAAGGAAGAGGAACACTGTTTGTTTTCATGTAGACGCAGTGAAGCTTGAAGATTACTTTCTTTCAATTTTAGAAAGGTACATTCGCAAATTTCCGAAGAAACTGTCCAGTGTTCAACAGATTTTCAGTTTCTTGCTTTCCTTTTTCATTATATAGCGATGTAGGTCACATGATAACTGATATCAAAATGTTGGTACGTGAAGTAATTTTCAATGCAGTTATTTAGTAAAGGTTTATTTATTGTTTTTTGTCCTTCTTAAACTATTTCATGGTATTAAGTTGTTATAAATAAATTCAAAGGATTTTGTAAAACAGACATATAACCTTCCTTTAACCGTACAGTAATGGGAATGTTGTATCGGGGCTATCGCTTATTTTTATAGGAAATATAAATTTAAGCTTAAAAGTAATGCTGCGCAATCTCTGTTAACTGGAAACTCAAAATGTGCAAAGTCTATTCGTCTGGAGTTCCATTTTTTGAGCCCACTTTCATATATTTTTCTTTCTATCTTTCTTTCTTAATATTTTTGCTATGATGGATGCCGAAAAATTGCCATTTATGTTTATGCATTATATTTGAAACAAACAAAAGTGTTACACGATACGAGGATACTACTAATTAACCAACCAATATTAGTAAATTTACAATAAAAAAAAATACTAAACATTGAATGTTTACCTGCTGTGGCTGCCTTTGTACTCCTGTAATCATTTTTCGTTGAGTAAGTAAAGCTCTTGTTCTAAACCCTCTGTTTCCCTAGTTCAAGCAACTATAAGAATTAGAATCTATTTTAGGGCCTAATATTAAAACTTGGTAGCAAATCTAAAGTTGGAATAATAGATTTGGACAATTTTTCTTCAAATCATGCATTTCGTCGCTCACGTCTGAACTCCCCTTCCTCCTTCGAATATATTTTATGTTTTTGACCTGTTGTGCAGCTTCTCACGAGGTAGCGAATATATTCCATTTTTACTAAACTAGTATGTTCCAAACGCCAGAAGAGGATACTGAATACGTCTCATTAATTAGGGATTTACCCTGGATCAGATCAGTGATGTGAGTTCGTCTCAGGCCACGTATTATGCTTGTTGTTTTTATATTTTATTATTTTTATATTAATTCCATTTTGTTTCCTTTCCAAATATTCTGGGAGGCGGAGATGTATGATAATAAATTAAAATCAGAAAGCAGTGTATCTAATTAAGAGCTCTTGTGGTAGCACTGTTGGTAGAATCGCCGTCTTCCCCACACCGTTTGGAAAAGACCTTGGTTCGAGTTCCGCCGATGACGAGAGGAATTTTTATGTGCCTTTTCGCAACGTGGCCGAGTTATTCGGTCTCAGCGAGGATGGCATGGTTTTTCTCCGGGAAATTCTGATTTTTCGTACAGTAAACAGAAAATCGACCACAGAATACACGCAACAATTTACATACAGTATATACGGAGCAATATGGCCTTATTCGCTAATGCTCCTAAAACCCAATAACCACATCAAATTCATATGGAAACTTCTTAGCTTAATTTGAGCGAACATTGGTTGGGAAACAATGGCAGATTCTGGTTTCCTCAAAAGTCGCCAGCAGAAGTGAAAAGATGAGAAACTATCGTAACTTATTTCCCATAGTCCATTTCGAAAGACTGTTTCCATGTCCTAGACTATTTCTGTAAGTGAACTAGTCAATGCAGATTGCTTCTCAAATTAAGAAAAGTAATCGCCGAGCGATCACTTTTCTCAAAACGCAGAGTGATGAGCAGTTAATAAGAGCTGTTAAAAGTTAATTTAACAGATCTACCTGCAGTGAAAACATCAAATCTCCATCTGTATATATACACGAAAATGAAGCGTTGCAGTTTCATTTTCGCATAGTGTTGATTGTAATGCGGCTCCAGGAGTTTACCCCAACTCCTCTTTCATTTTTGTATATCCGAGCTGGAGTTTTGCTCTCCTACTATTAGTCTTAGTATTAGCCATGCTAAAGAAAACCACAGCCTTAAACTGCACCGGCCAAAAAAAAACAAGAAAGTACAAATTATACGCTTCTCTCTTCAAGTAGGTAACTATCCAGTTGATCTTTAAATTTCTTCAAACTTTCAGCCTTAACTACCTGTGGAGGCAACTTGATCCAATAATCAACAACTCGCTGACTAAAAAAACTTCCTACAGTCCAGTCTAAACCTCTTCTCTTGTAATTTGAATTTATGGCCCCTAGTTCTGGAATTCTTTATAACAGTGAAATTTCCGCCTTCATTCATTTTACTAACCCTCTCAGAGTCTAATATCAGGTCTCCTCTAAGGTGCCTGGTTTCGAAGCTTTGTAGAACGCATAAACTGAAGCCCTTCCTCGTATGGTCTCACTTTTGCGGATCTCACACTGTGAGTTGCCTATCTTTAGACCCATTCAAGAAGCTCAATATATTTTTTTAAAATGAGATCTCCCTGTTTGAACACCGTATTTAAAATGCGGTCTTACAATTGCCTTACAGAGTGGGATTAGGACTTCTCTACCTCTACAGAATATTGTACGATAAATCATCGATACCTTACCAGGGACTTTCTTGGCCACTTGTTCCCACCTCTGTAAAAACTTCAGGTTTTCCCATATCGTAACTCCAGATTCCTTTCTTACTCTGCTGTTTTGAATTCAACCCCACCAAATGTATAAGTTATTTGGAGGTTGTTATTCCCTCCAGGTATAAGGCCTTGCATTAAAACATAGCTGCCACTTTGATTGCTATTCTTGAAGCCTATTCAAGTCATCCTGCTTGACACTTGATCATTAACGACTCTCCTAGTCTGTAGGTCTTCTGCATATTTCAACGTCATGCCCTTTATACCTATGTCATTGTCGTTTATGAAGGCCCGGTGGTTTTAAGGTGGCGGTGGTCCAGACAGTTGCCATAAAGTATAGAAAGAGTAATTGGAGGCTTTGTGAACCTGTTTGTCCCAATGCAGGCATGCTCTTGATGGTCCCATTTGCGACCGAAAAATCTGGAATAACTCCCCTGGAAAAATCTCTATTCTATTTTCCTGAGATCAGCTAATAACAGCTCCAAATTCGAAATTTCCCTTTTTTTTTACAACGGATTTGAACCCAGGCCCAGGCCTCTCCAAACGAAATAAGTGGCAAACTCAATGTATTGTCACGTACAGTATGAAATACTGTATTAGTACTGAAATACTAATACAGCGTTGAAAGAAATGGAGAAAATATAAATAAATAAATAAAAATTATTAAGTAATCATTACTAATAAATGAATGACATTACCAAGTTGGCACCCAAGGGATCCTGGATGGATTATCGCATCTGAAAATCCAGTCGGAGGTAATGAAGCTAACCAGAATAATCCGAAACAATTTCGAATTGCTCTCGGGAAGGTAAACGACTTTCTCTTAACTAATGATAAAATAGTGTGTGTGTGTGTGTGTGTGTGTGTGTGTGTGTGTGTGTGTGTGTGTGTGTGTGTGTGTTTGGGTCACGCACGAATACTGCAATGTAAATCAACAAATTTAAGGAGACGAAACAGTGATTAATGCTAGCTGATTACGCTTCCTTCACTGTTTGAAATCAGTGACTGATACAAGAATGTCTTAGTAGATACACATTACCGTACGTTTGTTTAAACAACTCCAGAGGGGTCCTAATGGCAGCCGATGTAACTCACCAGAAATATCCATTTGGAAATGCGAACGCCCACACGTGACTGTAGCCGTCATTTGTCTCTGTTGGAACAACAGAGTAGTCCCTCTAAATAGTAGTAGTAAATAGTAGTCCCTCTCCCCATACCACCTACTTTCATCTGTTTTCAATTTAGATCTTCCTTGTTTTTCCATAGAGTATTGAACTCTTCCTTCGTTGTCACTCTCTGTTGCAAGTTTAGTGGCGTTTTTTTACTCCCAGAACATCGTTTTTCGCGTACTCTAATATGAAATTTGCGGAAATGTCTTTGCTCTCAAATATGGCACAGAAATATTTATTCATTAACATTTTAAGTGAGCCGCAAGTTCCTCAAAGATGCAATAGCGTATCTTCCTGAGATAAAGGAAATGCAGCAATTCAATAAGTAGCTATTGAATTTACGTGAACATGTGTAAACTATAACACCAATAATAAAATAGTAATGGAATACGGATAAGAGAATTATATTGGTTAATGTTTCTTTAAAGATGAGTCCTAGGAGAACATCATTCGGGTTTTGCCATCTACATTTAATAACTGAGATGATCAACATGGGCATTCGATATTCTAATATGTATCTGTGAAATAAATCTATGTGATAGACAAACTGCAAAATATATTCAAGAAAGAAGTCATTCCGAAGGACCATAATTGACGTTCTACTTGAACAGACGATTAAAATAGATGGAAGACATTTGCCTTTTTAAGTCCAGAAAAGATTACAAGCACCAAAGGAACATCTGAAATCAGTCTGATTACTACGGTGGGAATAGTTCCAAATGGAAACAGTATTTGCCAAACTGCGAGCACTGGATAGCTTTAAAAAAATCATGGTGCATGATTTCGTAATAGAATCTCTTCCTAAAAGAGATTCTATTCTGAGATTTATTTTTGTCAGCAAAATGATTAAAGAACTCTGAAACGAATAACTTTTGTCTCTGAAAATAACAAGTCTAATACTTCATTTTACCTTTCATCATGTAGCATGAGCTGTATCCAAACGCAATATCCGCATTCCCATTAAGACTGCATTTCTCTGTTCTTAAATTCTTGAAACGAAAAAAGTATGGCCCCTTTCTTTATGTGTATCTTATCCTTTTTTTTATGTGGCTCCTCTGTAGCCAGGTGGGCAGGAGCAGCAGTGCGTAGCACATGCTTCTTGATTAGACCGAGGTTCGAGTCCGTGACCACCAAATATGGAGGATGCGGAAAGGTCAGGGAATGACCACCGCGTATCCCCGAGCAATATTGCCTTAGTTGCTAATGCTCCAAATAACAAACAAACGATCCATTTTATGTATTTCATGCAAAGGATAAAACCACGAAATCAAAGAAGTGTCATCATATTTGTCAACTGTGGAAGCGAGCACCCGAGTATTCCAAAGCACAGATCTACAACCTCTTTTAAAGTCTGAGAGTCGCATCTTTTGTTAGTGCAACGTTAGACTTAGACCAGCGGGCATAAGTTTTAAAAATATCCTTGTTCTAGTACATCCGAGTGGTGGAAAGAAAGAAGGAAGTTCAAAAAAAAAATTGGAAAAAAAAAAAACTGTTTTCCGATTTTTATTTTATTTTATTTTCAAGGAAGGAGTTCCTTGTACCACTGGTGGGAAAGTTATTTTATTTATTTATTACAGAGTATAGGAAACAACTGTTCTGAATTCGCTCAAGCAATATATCCTCCTGAAATTACGTACGCATCCTCACTAGTTACATTATAAATGAAAGAAAAATACACGATTGGAATTTTGCTACTAACGGGAAAATTCTATTACCACAGCAAAGAAGTACATTCGTTTGGATTAATTCCATTACCAGGCTTGATATGCCTAGAGTACAAGTACTAGCCTAGAGTACAAGATTCAGTTATAATCGATTGAAATCGGTTGCATAAAGAAACATATCGAAGTTACTCTTAAAAAAGGTTCATTTATAACTCAAAATGGCAGACCTTGATAATCACCTTGACATTGACTCATGGTTTGATCATATAAATAGGTTCTCTTCCGGTGATCAGGCTGGAAGTCTTACATGTATATATTGAACAATTCACTTATTTTCTCTTCACTCTCTTGATACGTTTTGCATTTCTAAACCTCAACTCATCAAAGCAACCTTCCACCTTCTGCCACCATAGGCCATTATGGAACATCTCAGATTCTCCTCCTCAAAAGCTCAAATGCAGCCGGATTCTAGAAGAACATTACTTCTCTAAAGATTGGAATTGCTGTACTATCAGAATGCTTCCAAAAACCATTCTTCCTCACAAATTAGGGACATTAGACTAACTTCCTCTGCATCTTGTCTCCTAAAAATACCAGAGAAAGTCATCCTTCCTCTGATGGTCACTTAAATCCTTCAGAATCAGCCATCTCAAATCCACTGCTATTCCTCGAGGGTCGATTATCACGAATTTATCATCTGCTGCTTCACAGATTCTACGAGCTCTTTGAATACCATGCAGAGGTTGTCACATAGCTTTGCCTTCAGGTCCCTTTTGATGCTATTTAGATATCTTCTCTAGTGCACCTCTTCGAGTTCTGTTTCACCATTCACAGCTGTCTGTTTTAGCTACTACAGACCATTCTATATCAGAGAACATAAATTCTCAAGAATGATCCCTTCAGATGATCGAGATCGTTACGTTGAGTAAATCTGATTTATGATGTCGGGATTTTCTAAGTAACTTTGAGAAGAGAGTGATCCAGCAAAACACGAGCCCTCACACATAGCACAGTGGATATAATCACCGTTCTCTCCGCACCAGGTGGAAAATTCCCAGGTTTCAATCCTTTCAATGACTTGAGGAAATTTTGTGGACTTTTTTTGTGGCTGAGTTAGTCGGCCTGAAGAGAGGGTTTCATAGTTTTTCTCCAATAAACCAATAAATTCTGTTTTTTTCGTCCAGCAAACAGGCAAATCGACCACAGAATTCACGTAATTTACGGACATAAAATACTATTGCCTCATAACTTTAGTTACACACACCCACTTACAGCCTATAAATACCTCGTTACAACATCTTCCCATGAGTTCTATATGGCTCACAGTGGGATTCTGCCGCCCTACCACAGTGAAAAGAGTCTTCACCACTGAATATTAGCACTTGAAGTAGGCGGTATAATAATCTTACCTTCTCCAGCAGATGACCGCTACCGAGATGGCCCGTACCTTTTTATTTATTAATTTATTTATTTTTCAGTTGCTTGTAAGATAAAATCGCCCCTTGTACGAGCCAGAGGGGTATGTTTACAATGCAGAGGTTAAATTTACAAAAATATTTACAGTTTAGCAATAAAGGAAATATGTTTTGTTCTTCATTTCTGGATGTCTTCTTAGAGGAGCATTCGCAAACTAAAATGTATTAACTTCGTAATCGAATGTCGTGATGATAGAATAACTCAGAGTACTTTTAAAAGACGATGGGTTCAGGCTAGTAGTGTTGCTACTCAGTTGTTTGTTGGTATATAGTCTTTCTGTAGGCCTTATTGGAGCACAGTTAATCTGAAACCGGTTTAGGGTTTTTATGGTATTTAGTGGGAACATCCTGTTTAAACTTTTCAAGGAGTTTAGCTTAGAACGAAGTGGCTTAATTTGCAGGCTGCACGATTTCCTCTGACTTCGTGGGTGTGAGATGATGCCTGTAAGTACTGGCGCATCATATCTTCCTGTCAACAGCTTGGCGAGGATATGAAAGGCCTGACTTAGCCCTGTGGTCAGGAGCGAGAGTGCATAGTACGCGTTCCTTGAGTGGACCGGGGTTCAAGCTCGTGACTACAAAATACGATAAATATTTGTATTGGCGATTTATTGTAAACTCTACTGACTTGGTTGTCGTCCCGGATTATAAACAGAATATTTGTCCAAATGACAATAAACATCCACGTTGTCCACTCCATATTTGCATACAAAATGCCTCTGGAGGCAGTGAAGGGGAATTGGAAAATCTTGCTTAACCACCTAAGTATCCAATATTCTGTATTTAGGAAGGTTTTAACGTTGGTTTCAGGCGCTGAGGACCAGATGACCAAAGCGTATAAGGCCACCGGAGCAATGCACCTAACAATGTATTTCTTCGCTAGTTGAGCATTTTGAACCAACCCTAGCTAATTCTTGTCTTGAGCGTCAGATGGCGGCTAGTGTTCCTGATGGTAGTGAAATGCTCAGTGAAGGATAACTTGTTGTCCCAGGTAATTCCCAGACCTTGTGATGATCGACTTTTTGGATGGGTTGTGTCCATTTAAGAGAATGGTGAGGTTATGTATTTTATGCTTTCTGCAGAAGGATATCTGGGCAGTTTTAAGAGGGTTAATTTCGACCTCAATCGAGGCAAGGAAGTTGGCCAGATTAGTTAACTGCTGTTGGCTTGTAGCGCAACGTTTTTCTCACTGTCATTACTGCTGGATTGGAAGGATATTTTCAGGTCGTCCGCATAGGTTAGGATGTTATTAGGATGTTATAACCATAGGATGCACGCAGATTAAAGACATAATTCATTGATGCCTTATAGCTGTGCTTTGACGTAAAAGAACACTGTATTTGGTTGTATAGTATTCCTGCTTGGATAATGATGATGGCGATTGAATGTGTATGAAGAATAAGTTATTTGCTCTCATTGAGTAGGTGGAAAGGTATGTGCTGTGGGAAATATCTTAAAAAGAAAGATTACCGGTATTATGTTAATAGGAAATTAACACGTGTGAGAATACAAAATTACATGGTTTTAACTCATATACAAATAAATCATGGATTCGCATTGATAGCTGTTTACAATCCTTTGAAGGGGGCTCGTTGAAAAATTACACGAGGCATGCACAGGAGGTATCAGAAGATACACGAGTGTCAACTTTATTAACGATCCAGAAAATTTTTTTCGTTCAAACAGAAAGGCGCATGCGATATTGAGTTCGATGCTGGCTTGGTCAAGTTGATTATAAGAGAGGAATTTCTGAGGTAACGAGAATGTGCTTCCTTTATTTTTTTTTCTCTTTCAAGACAAAAAATAAAACTAACACCAACTTGCGCAAGTTGGCATCTGTTGTACTTAGGAGAGACTCCTTCATGATTGAAGAACGTAAACCTCCTTCCGGGGCCTCTAACAACCGTTTAAGTGTTAGATGGAAAAACTACCGCTGTGCCATCTAACACTTAAAAAAAAACCAACATACGGTCATGGCTCCCTCCACCCCACCCCGTGGCGGAGATGGCAGTAAGGAAGATGGAAAATTACATCAGGCAGTGCCTAATGTAATTTCCATTTGCACTCGAATTCATCTATGACTTTGATATTACAACTGCCAAATGTGTTGGAATGAATCAATAGAAGTGTAACTTCAATGTAAGCCAGTGTACCAATAGAAGTGTAACTTCAATGTAAGCCAGTGTACCAAGAGAAGTGTAACTTCAATGATGCGTTTGAAGCCTGATCGCACTCAGTAAATGCCCTGTCGGAAGTTGTCAAACACAAAGGAGCGTACTTGTTTTCTTGCTGTATTTAAAGCTAATATCTATTAAGCTTAGCCTCGGGTACAATGTCTGATAAATAATATATGTAGGAGTTTCTTCCGCCCTCCTTTTTCGCTTTATAATGATCGCGGAAGTTACGATCAGTTTTTTATTAATCGGCACGTCACGTTGTCACATCTCTTCCCTGATGTCTCTTCGCAACAGGAAGAAGCGAAAGGATCGTCGTGATTGCTAAAAAAATAAATAAAAGAAATGCCTATGATTTCTTGTATTATGCCTAACTATGAATAAAAATGAAACTATGAATTTTATATGATATTTGGCCTTCTGAATTTATAAAACCCTATTGGATATCTGCACCTCTTCATATTTGAGTTTGCTAGCTCGTTGTTGTTAAGATTTATACAGTAGCAGCATCGAGGGTCATACTGAGCTAATGTGTTATGTCTGTACAAGTGTGTGCGTGCGTGCATACATGCTGATTTGTATGTTGCAAGAGCCAAAAATCCCAGGGGGACCCTTCGCCTGAGATCAGCTAACTACAGTTCCGATTAAAGAGTCTTTTAAGAATTCCTTCAGACTGAATTCGAGCCCAGAATCTCTCCGAATATCTGACAAGTAGTTAAGAGAGGTCTGGGAGGACTTAGTGGCTCGAGTCATTAAACAAATAATAGTGTTTTGTTGTGTAACAAACTAAGTAAAAAATAAAAAGATGCTGAACTGTGTTTTCGTAAGTACCTTGATGTAGGAATCAACCAGTACGAGATTTTAACATGTCTTTTCGCATTCCCTTACTCTCGTTTTCTTTTAAATTGCGAACTCTCTGTATCCACATTTGTTTGAAATTTTGATTAACGTCTAAAGTCGTTTTCAATGTTATCTTTTATTGAACTTGATGACTTGTTTGTTTTCCGTAATTCATAGGATAGTTATCATTTGTATAATAACTATCCTGTGCATTTTGATTTTCAAAAATTAAAATGTGTAAATGACACTTATTGTGCCCCAACTACAGGAACATTACATTCGATTAAATTGAATGGAAGTTTCGAAGATGATCTCAACATGCGGTTGGCCTTATTCAGTCGGAGAGGTGGTCTGAAAGGTTTTGTGTGATATCATACTTGTCGCGTCCAGTACGTTTTGGCTACAAACCAGTTTGGTTCTGAAAAGTCACGGGAATTAAATGGGCACACATTAATGGGTCATCACATTTAGCAAATGTTTTACGACTTTTTACTAGCTGTAACTTGTAGATTGTTCTAGGTGATAGTTGGAATAAAGAAATGTAGGGTTATTCGTCCTGAATACACAAGTCGTAAAGTCAACTAATGACAGCAACTGTTCAAAACCTAACAGGTTAGCAGTTGAATTTGTTAGGCGCTCAGAAGTATAATACCACACACTAGTCTCACTATCACTGATCACTGTCTCTCAGCAACTTCAACGATAAAAGTTATGTATAACATTGTAGTATTTTTTCCAATAATAATGTTACTTGTTGCTTGCTGGACATACGAGGGGCTATCAAAAGTTCGTACCCTTACCCTAGAAATATTTGCCCTAGAAAGGTGAAACTTCACAGGAACTTTAATCCTTTTTAATGGATGAGTTGCTTAATTCCTTGATCATAAAAATCCGCACTTTTTGCCTGAAACCATTATTCCACTTCATTGATGAGTTCCTGAGATGAATCAAAGCGGCGTCCATGTAATGGTTTCTTCATTTCTCGAAATAAAGAAGTCTGACGGTGCTAGGTCAGGAGAATAGCGTGGACGCAGAAATCCAACAGAACATTCCATTCGACATTGCTTCTGCAAAGGCATTAGCAATCTTGAAACCCATCGTGCGGAGACCTTAGACATGTGCAGATGGTCATGTATTGAATTGTCATGAAATGAACTGTCACACATCTGTCACTCAGCACCAGCTGCTCAACCTTTGCAACCATCTCACTGTCTGTGGATGTTGATGGCCTTCCTTCTCTTGGCTCGTCAAAGACACTTGTTCGACCGCACTGAAACTCCCGTTTTCACTCTTTTACAGTGTCAACGGATGGACTATTCTGCCCATACACAGCTTTCATCTCTTCGTCAATTTCCTGAGCTTTCTTGCCCCACAAATGCAGGAACTTGATCACTGCTCGATATTCCACTCGGAACTTGATACTCTACATTGTCAATCATAGCGTCCTTCCTCAGATTCCGGGCTCCACCTCTGGCGTACGATCACCTAAGGGAATGAAATTTCACATGTTAGTTATTGACTATGTAGACAACTTATATTAAAAACGGCATCTTCCCATGATGTTTTATCTATCTCAGGGTACGAACTCTGATACTCTCTCGTGCATACTGTTAGTATTATTAAAACGTCATAATGATGCAAGGGGAAACCAACTTATCCCACATCTCCTCCATTATAGAGTGGGCAGACATAGCTACTTCTCCGATCCAAGGAATTAATACCCAATCTAATGATGATCTCATTACCATTTTGATAGACGCATTTTCTACGTGATGGTTGAAATAATAAAAAAAGTAGTTACTGGTTTATTCGTCGTAAAGACAGAAGTCATAAAATCAGTTTATTGGAGAAACTGGAATTCGTTTTGAATCAACAAGTTCAATTCTTGTGGTGATTTAATATTTGCTTTGAAGGAGGATTAGCCTAAAGGAACTTCGATGTATCCTGCTGGGAACCGTTCAACAGTAATGACAATGGAAACGTTTCCGGTTTGGTTGGGGTGGACTGGGGGAAATATTGTACTGCGTGTCCAAACTACAAAGATTTTAATGCAAGAAATATTATCTGTGAATACTTCCTTTTTTTTGTTTATAGTTGTGCGTTCTTTATACAGATACTTCGAAATAACTGCACAATTTCATTCCTTAACTGATAGCTATTTTCAGATAGGGAGCAGGCAAACTCTTATGCTCTCCGGGACGAAAAATGCAGGAATTATTCTCCTAAATTTTCCATCTCGGTGCCCGATAGATAATTTAAGCAATTAGACTGCTCTCTTCCCAAAACTTAAACCAGCTGTTTTAGCAGTTTTTATTTGAATACAATTAAGAGTGAGTAAACACGAGAAGTATCTTTGTTGTTTGTGTCATGCATGCAAGTAAGTGCTGTATTTGTACAGCACGTCACACGCACATACAGGTAGTTAATTATGAACACTTCCTGAGTATTGTTTTCTGTGTCTGGAAGGAAGTGCTTCAATAAATTAACTCTGGACACACAGTGTTTGAAAGAATTAAAGTAATTGGTCACACCCTATTACCGATGAGGATACAGTTATTGTAAATCTCCGGTCACAAACGTATTCCGTACATTTGTGACTGGAGATTAACATTCTTGTCATGTATGAAGTCGCCAAAGGTTATAAATACAACCGAAGTAGCATATAAAGCTTCAAGCCACGAAACTTTTTGAAAACTTCGAAGATTATAGTAATTGATATTCATTTTATATACCTGTTCAAAGGAAATAATGGTTTGCACAAGAAGTGTACGCCAGCCGCAATAGCACATCAGTGTGTGTCGTTAGATAAGCAGCATATTGAATATTTTCGCATATTTCTCCTGCAAAAACATAATTTATAAATTTTATATAACTTGTATACTATAAATAGAAAACTCAGCTGCTAATCGGACAGTTTGCTTATATGTAATTGAATCGTTCCCCAGTTTTGTGGGCAAACTGCTTTTCCGATGGTGACTCACTGGCTACTGTATGATTTGCCAGTCAGTTTATTGCTTTGATACGTGTTTTTATAGTTGGCTTTACATTAGAAACACCTGTCTAATTTATCTTTCTATTTCTTCTTTAAATTTTAGCAACAGCTTATTTCTCAGTACTCACCTCTGAGAGGCGAGTGCTGAGAAATAAGCTTTTGCTAAAATTTAATGAGTATACAGACAGCAATCTCAGCTATAAACTATATTTTTGTTATTATTCTTCATAAAATGTCTGTGCGCTTCGCTTGGCCTTTTTTATTGCTGCTTTTTTTCTGGTATGCTTTGTTTAAAGTTGTACATTTTTGACCTGAATATCGATTTCGTTTGAAGTAGTGAAGCAGGAGAGGAAATATCCTACGTGGAGGAATTGCAAGTTATCTATGAGTGAAAAGCTTCCTTCTTTCTAAAGCTTAGAAAGAAGGAAGCGAAAACTCAGAGCAAACATCATTTTTATTGTCTGTCCTTTTCTCTCCGTTTTCAAAGGTGCAAAGCGCAACAAATTTCCCACAGCTGTTTACTTTGACTAGCACATCTCCCATTCACTTATCTCAATCTTGTTCTTCCCACATAGGCAATATGATTGTAGCTTCACCCTTGACACCTAATGTCAACTCCAGTCACTTACAGATGTCTTTGGCTGTCATTTCGCAATGTTTATCTAAGCTTCAAGTATAGGTTTGCTTGTGGCAGCCACAGAAAGTGCACAAACATTTTGCTACTTGGTGATCTTTAATACTATTTGATGGCAGTGGGGAATAAAACAATGTCCTAAATTGTGAATCTTGGTACTCTCCTGTTCCTCCACTGAACAAACTTTAGCCCCTCCATTTCCTTTCTATTTAAAGATAACTTGTAAAATTTTGGGTTGTAGTTGGCAGACGTTCAAATAAAATGAAGTCGGTCATAACATGGGATCTTCAATATTCATTTCTTTAACTGCTATACAAAGGGTACTAGGAAAGTTTTGCAATATGATGCAACAATGAATCACAGGAAGCTGCTTGTTGCTGCACGTTGAGACATGTTCATACGTGCATAGTAGCCGCCGCGCCAAGTCGATGGGCTCAGTTATTCATTAGTAGTGAGAGTGTAAAGTGCTTGCGATGGCATCGTGGTCACGAAATGAGATAAGGACAGTTTTGCGGTATAATTTCGTGCGTGGTTTAACCATAGACCAGTGCTTAGAAGAAATGACTCTTGCACTAGATGATGATTGTCCACATCGTACAACGATATTCAGGTGGTATAGAGAATTCCAAAGGGGAAATTTCACTCTGGAGGATTCTGAGAGGCCGGGAAGGCCACGAACGTCAGTTACGGAGGAAAACGTTACTGCTGCGAGGAAAATGCTTGACGAAAACAGGCGAGTGACCTACCAACAGATAGAGGATACTTTGGTCCTAAATGCACCAGCAATTCGTTCGATTCTGCAAGATCATTTGCACGTGAAGAAACTTTGTTCTCTCTGGGTGCCGCATCAACTGACTGAAGAGCAGATGACACGACGTGTGACTTGGTGCCGGGAGATGTTAAAAAAGTTTGATAAGGGACAATCTCGGTATGTGAACAACATCGTGACAGGTGACGAGACTTGGCTGTACTATTACGATCTGCCGACCAAGGCTCAAAACAAAGTTTGGGTCTTTGATGATGACGACACACCCGTAATTGTCAGAAAATCCCGATCTGTAAAGAAGAAAATGATAGCTGTATTTTTCAAATCGAGTGGAATTGTGGAACTGTCGTTTTGGACACGCAGAAGACAGTCACAGCTAAGTGGTATACTGAACAATGCCTGCCTAAAGTCATTGGATCTGTGAAGAACCTGCGGCCAAAGTCAAGAATGGACACCTGGTACCTCCATCACGAAAATGCTCCAGCTCGCCGCGCCAAAGTCTGCACCGAATATTTGACCACGACAGGACTGAAACTTCTCGAGCACCCTCCCTACAGGCCAGACCTTGCTCCCTGCGACTTTGCACTGTTCCAGCATGTGAAAATGAAGCTAAAAGGGAGGCGGTTTCCCAGTGATGAGGACCTTCTACGGGCTTGGGACAACGAGTGTGCTTTACTCCCTAGTGAAACTTGGCAGAACTGGTTTAAAGATTGGTTTCGGAGGATGGAAAGGTGTATTGAATGTAGAGGAAATTACTTTGAAAAAATTAAATAAACAAAGCTGTATTGCAAAACTTTCCTAGTATCCTTTGTATTTACAAAAAATATGTATTTTTTTTCTAGTTAATAATAACGTCAAAACTAATTACATCGAATTACTACTATGTAATTACCATAATCAACGTACAGCGATTTGAAATTTAACTGCTGTGAAATGCAAGAGATTGACACCAAGAAAATTGTTTAGACAAGTCACTCGAAATGAACTGACAGTATACAAATTTTGGAAATCATGGTATGCGATAACAGGAGCATGAAGGATTAGAGAGCTTTCTGCTGAACGTCAGAGTCAGAAGTGTTCCCTCTCTCAGTCATGATATTGGTTCTAAGGTCTTATTTCATTCAGAATAAGATTCTCATTAGAAAGTCAACCAATTCAGAATAATCAATTGAACCTTCGAGAAAATTGATAATTCTGAGGCTCCTTTACAAATGAGATACTGATCGGACATCATATGAAACAGCAGCTTTCATGCAGACACTGACGATTGGTAAAGCATTTAGAAGGCTGATGTCTGCGCTTTTAGCTAATAATACAGAAAGCGCTTAATTTGGATTTATTAATCAGACGTGGAATCAAACCGAATACAGTCCAAGTTTCGTGAATCGTTCATTGTTCGTAGAAGTTAGTTCAGTTGTTTTGAATTTGCGAGGCAGCTAAGACCACCAGGTCCCCCAATACATGACACGGTTGCCTTAGCCGAGTAGTCAGCTGATGCATAAGTGTAGGTATAGGTATAGGTATGTTGAGGTTCTAGCGGCTCTTGGGATTGCTCCCATCTCCGCGTATATTCTATGTATCGAGTGACAGTACCGTGTCAAAGCCAGAGATTTTAAAAGCGTATGGATCATGTGATATGTAGTGTGTTGTGCCCATTGTTCATCCGGTCTGTTAGCCGCCGGGCCCCTAGTGGGACCCGACGTTACCAGCCACGGGGAGGCCGACCGGGTGTACCATTATGACAAATCTACTGAGGCAGGTCCTGCCACCTACTTTCCTGAGATTTCAGTGGCTAGGACGGTCTATTCTGCCAATAACTTTAGAAATTTCTCTAGATGGGGTTATGCGCTGGAAATACCAAGCTTTGAGACCTAATAAAACGGGCAAGAATTTTGGTTTTAATTAAATTTGGACGTGTGGAGCAGACGCGGTGTGAAGTGAAAGAAGGGTAGGGAGATTGAAGGCTGGGGGAAGGAAAAGGAAGTAAGGGGCCGATAGAATAGATGGTCCCTGCTAGCATGCCCACGCCCCACCAGAAGGAAAATGGGAGAGGCGGGGGGATGAAGAACAAGTTCCTCACCCCCGCCGGCGGAAGGGGTTAAACGATACCTCTCTAGTGCGGGGTAGAGAGCGCTAAATGGCCTTCTATACGTCGCAAGATGTTAACTTGATAGTATCATGCCCAGCATTTGGGTCCAAAAGATGGGCCCTACTCCTATTATGGTGTGTCATTTTCTTTAGGGAAGTAAAAGGGTTCTTCGTCTTGTAAACTTCAGCTGGGCAAAGTCGGCGAAGGCCCTGTAGTTGTCCTGCTCCCGTAAATTGACATGCTCTTCATTCCTGAGTAGTGAGTGAATAGTTATGTATCGTTGTCCACGCAGGGCCTCGAAGAGGTCGCACTCATGAAGGAGGTGCTCCCAGGATTCTTCTTGTCCACAGGCACAGAATGGGGTGTGTGTGAGACCAAATTCATGTAGCTTTCTTCTAAAGGAGCCATGCCCAGTCAGTAAAAATGTGGTGTATAGTCCGGGAGATAGCCATGCCGGGGAGAGTGGATACACCCTGATATCTGGGATGAACTTCTTGGTAATGATTCCCTTGGTGGATAAATTCCATCGGTTCTGCCAGGTGTCTTTTAGGTCTTCTGTAAGCCTCTTGTGTTGTAAGGTTTGCTGATTGCTGGGTCAAACAGTGAAATCTGTGTGGATTACTGCTCTTCCTTTCGAGTGTTCGTAGCAGCCCACAGCACAAAACCTCTAGGTGCAGTGGAAGGGATCCATCCAGGACCTGGAGCGCGTGAATGCTGACAGTGCAGCAAGCTCTGGTAGTCGTAAGTAATATGGAGCGTTGAATGGATTCAAGCTTTCTTTTGTTCACTGCCGTATTTGCCTTGGTGTGCCACACCCCCGCAGCACATATCACGTCTAGTAGCATGGCAGTAAGGAGTGATAATGGATACTCTTCTATTTTGGAGGTAAGATTGTAAGCATCGATATAGGTTGTTCGGGATTTTTGCCTGTCTGAGTCATTCCAGCACGCTGGGCCACCATAAAGTATGGAATGCATCAACAAAATCCACTGAGATAAGGAGAAAGTATTTACTATTACAGTGCGCTGATGCATAAGTATATGCACTTTGCGCGAATTGTTTAATATAGTGCCGTTTCTTCTATTCTCTCTCTCTCTCTCTCTCTCTCTCTCTCTCTCTCTCTCTCTCTCTCTCTCTCTCTCTCTGTTTTGTGAAATCCGTTGACCGTGTTGTCGTCCCCGAGAAAATTTTAAAATAAAATTTCTATGCCTTGTTTTTAAATTGAGGGTATCGGTTGCTCTCTCGAAGGAAGGGTCAGATTGGTCCACTTGGTATGAATAGTTCCACTGTTGCGAATCCTGCTCAGGTAGCTGACAAACTGAATGAATATTTTGCATCACATTCATACATTTATTGGGGAAGAGGAATGCCAGAAGTTTATCAAACTCTGGCAGGGAGCTAAGTGATTTTGTAATAACCGATAAGAAAGTGGAGGAGAAATTGTTGAAGATAAACATAAGAAGGGCACCTGGGGTGGACGGGATTTTTCCAGTTATATTAAAAGAGGCAGCAAAGGAAGTAAGCGAACCCTTAGCCATCTTCATGAGAGCTTCCTTGGACTCAGGGGAGATTCCCATGGATTGGAGATGTGCAAATGGGATCCAAATTCACAAAGGAGGATCAAAAGGTGACACGAGTAATTACAGACCTGTTAGTTTAACTTCTGTTACAGGGAAATTAATGGAGTCACTGGTTAAAGAAATATTGCAGGATCATCTAGACAAGACTGCGGCATGGGTTTTTTAAGGGGAAGTCTTGTCTGACCAATTTGATTTGATACCATGATGTGGTCACAAAGGAACTGGATGCAAAAAATTATTTTGATATCATATACTTGGATTTTAGGAAGGCTTTTGATACTGTTGCACATGGAAGACTTCTGTACAAATTGGAGTAGTATTGTATTATGGCAAGTTGCTACAATGGATAAAAGGATGGCTGAGTGGGAGACAGAGAGTGGTAATCTATGGACTCTGCTCTTCGTGGACTAATATTATTAGTGGAGTCCTCCAGGGTTCGGTTCATTTTTGTTTTCTGTATTAATGATATTGATGAAGGTATATCAGGCTAAATAGCCAAGGTTGCAGACGATACGAAGGTTGGAAGGGTTGTTAATGAGTAATGATAGCAGTACGCTGCTGCTGCAACAAAATCTAGAAAAGTTGAGCAGATGGGCTAAGAGATGGCAACTTAAGTTTAACATTGACAAATGTAAAGTACTGCATATGAGTAGCAGTAACCTCCGAGGAATGTATCAGCTGAGTGGTATTACACTCAGGGTGGTAGTGAATGAAAAATACCTGGGGTAATTGTGCAGTCAGATATGAAGTTTTCTGAGCAGTACAGACAGTCTGCAAGAGTAACTCGTGGTGTCTTGACAATAATGTAGAGGAACGTTTCTTAGAGGGATAAGGAGGTGACCTTGAGTACTGTGTGTAGGTGTCGAGACCTCATTTTAGGAAGGATGTAGAGCGAGCTGCTGGGACGCGTACAGAGAAGGGCACCGACATTGATGAATGGAACAAAAGGTTGCTCTTACTAAGAAAGGCTTAAGTTCTGCAAGTAGCAGTATCTGGAGACTAGGCACCTGCGAGATGATTTGATTGAGGTGTATAAGGCCTAGAATGGTTTGAGCAAGCTCAATGCTGATGAGATTCTTCCTCTTCCCAGATTAGTCGCCTGACGGGACATGAATTCAAATTGAGGAAAGACAGTTGTAGAATAGATGTGCGGAAATTTGCCTTTAGCCAGCGGGTAGTTGATCGCTGGAACAGACTTCCATCTGTCGAAGTTGACAGCTTAAATAAATTCAAGGAAGAACTAGATAAACATCTGGAGCTAATGGATGGGTAAAATGGGAAGGGTTTTCTATGTTTTTTTTTTTTTTTTTTTTTTGCTGCTGCTATATAAGCTTGTTTTCTTGCATCACATGTCTTTCTCTACTAGTTCTAATGATAGATTTTGCTGGGTGAAAAAGTTAATTTATTGTTAATCTATATCGACTGGCTCTATGGATCTATTTTCATATTTTTGCTCTTTTTTCCATTAATTTAAATTGCTTTTATTTTATTATTATTTTTTTTGCATTTTTTTATAACTAAAGAATTATTCGACGCCATATAATTATAGTATGTTTTGTTTCCTTTAGCTAAAAGAATAATTCTATAAAACATTGTCACGGCCATTTGATCTGTTTTTTTTTTTTTTTTGTTTTTTTCTTTTGTTTGTTTGAAAACGACTGGATTTGTTTTCACCACTCATATAATATTTTGCTATGTATCATATATAGGTTACTCTGTTCGTACTCAAGCATGTATATTCTCGGACGAGATATTTTAAAATTAATTGGATTCCCTTGCCACTTCAAAAAAAATCTTGATAAAAAGGATGCAATTGATATCCCTGGTTTAATATTTTCAACACATTTCACGGGAATTTAGTCAAAGTAAAATATTAGTGTACTTGATGGAGAGAATGTGAAAGAAGACCACAATAAGTTTTTTGTCTACTGAAAGACAATATTTACTTTGGATGTAGGAATGAAAACTGTCATCATTTAACATTGTGCTAGAATTAATTTCTCTCTCTTTACAACTGTGATATTGTTCAACAAGTGAGCTGTTGTTACTAATGATTTCTTAAACCCTGAATACATTTGGTTATCAAGAAGTGAGAGTAGTTTTGGCGTAGATAATTTATGAATTATGTGTTGATAACGGAAGCCGTGCTTCATTTTACGAGACACCATTTACATTAAAGGAAGTATTCAGCTCTGGTTCTGGATTAATTTTTGGCGTGAAAATTTTTCCTAGCTTTTGACAGTACCATCCAGTTGAACTAGTTTATATTAAGTAGCGTGAAAAGCAAACTTCCTTGTTTCGTTATCATATGGACATGGTCCTTTTCTCAGTGGATGGTTATTACTGAGGATTATATGTGCTAGAACAATGGACAGCTGAGAGATTATGGATGAAGAATGTCGTGATTGAGAACCGTTTCAAAAACTTTGAGAATCATAACTTTTAAAGATGCCTATGTGATAACTCGGGGACCGGTTTCCCATGAAGACCTATATCACATTAAGCTGAATTCAGATAGCAGACAGGAAAATAAGCAACTTCCTGTGTCTTGAAAACAAATTTAGTTGCCATTCCCAATAAAAGTTTTCCAAGTATTTCACAGGAGGAACAGAATGGTCCGCCTGAAGCGAGACTCAGTTTTAAAGAAAACTGCAACGATTAAGCACCGATATCTCATAAACAGTAGGTATATAGAAATAGGTAAATAGAAGCGTAATCGTAGTGTGTGTCCAATCATTAGACTACTTCCTGGAACTAGAATAGGCATCTTCTAATATAAGAAAATATATGTATTGCTAATTTGGAAAAAAAAAAAAAAAAGTAGCGTAACTATTTGGATGATGCAAATTGGTATAAAATTTAATTTCTGATTCACCATTGGATGTTGCAATAGTTTTTATCTGTGAACTAAATACGAGAAGTGTTTATAAAGTAATGATACTGATTATCCTCTGCACAGACACTGAACAGCTGCTTGTAGAAATTTGGGCGTCTTTGAAGTCACATATCTAACGATGATGCGAGTACACACCTTATGTGATCAATGTATCTTGAAATTGCGGCGCCTTAGCCAGTTGACTTGTCACAAAATGTTTAGTGACTCATCTAGACATAGTAACTAATGAATTATCCGTTTATCTGCAGTCAGTTTTAATTAGCGCGCGGATGTGGTTTTATGTGTTTCGTTTAAAATTACTAATTTTACTGAGCGGCGAATTTGCATTGAATTTTTTTTCAAATTGAGGAAAATTCAATATAAACCTAAGAAATTTAAAACAATTTAGAATAAAAACAGCTTTGGAGAAGATGCTTTGAGAGTCGAAGATTTTCAGCGGTTCGGAGAGTTTAAGAGAGGCCGCTTGTCAGTTGAATATGTTCCTCGCTGTGGCCACCCTTCTACTTAAATAAAAAGCACTAATGATTCAATCGGTCGTGTACATGATCTAACTAGGAGAGATGGGCCTTTAACCATCCGCGAAGTTACTAGTGAAATTAGTATTTGTTAATGGGATATAATGTGATATCTTCTTCTTCAATATATCAGTCTTTCGACTGGTTTGCCCCTTTGATGAGCTGTCTCCATTTCTTACGGTCTTGTGCTAGGTGTTTCACTTCTGTATAGATCCGAAGCCCAGTTTCCTTCAGAATTGTATTTATGATGATGTTTCTTGGTCTTCCTTGTTTTCCTGTTCCTGGTATTTTGCTTTCCAGAACGTCCAGTAACATCCCTCTATGTCTAATGGTATGTCCGATCCGTTGTAGCCACTGTCTTCTGATTCTTCTTTTAGCAATTCTCTTTCTTCTCCTACACGTTGTAAAGCCACATTATTACTCATTTTTTCTTTCCAGGTAATCTTTTTCATTGTCCGCCAGCACCACATTTCAAACACCTCTAGTTTTTTCAAGGTGGTTTTGTTTAATGTCCATGTTTCTGCTGAATTACACTGCAATTGACCAAATGTATGTTTTCATAATCCTTTTTCTTAGATCTAATGATATATTTCTTTGACTTAGTAAAGAGATTTTACCTCTAAATGCTTGTTTTACCATTGCAATTCTTGAACGGATTTCATTGTGGCAAGGTGCAGCTTGTGTTATAATCTGTCCTAGATATTTGAATTTTTTTGCTACCTGTTCTATTTTTTCACCATCAGTTAAGGATATATGAGTCAATTTTAACACAGCATTTGGGAATGAGGCGCATTTCAGCCAATTTTGTGCCTCGCATTCTCATTGATGATCATTGACAGCGGCGAGCTCTTGCATGTCAGGATCTTCATCAACATGCTGCTGCTGACCCACACTTTTGCTTCTTCCATCATAACGAATCGTAGCTGTGACTCCAAAACAAAGACCCAGTCCTTTAAAATTAAGACGCCTTCTCCGAAGCCCCCCCCCCACACACACACACAAAAAGCAAGACAATCTCGATCAAATATGATGAAGGTGCTTATCATATTTTTCGATTCACAGGAAGTTGTGCATTATAAATTTGTTCTCCGTAATCAAACGGTGAATCACGAATACGAAAAAAACAGCTCTACAGGGATTGACGATGCTGTTTGGAGAACGACTGGAAAAATGGGATTTAGGGATTTGGTGCTTGCATCATAACTTGTGCATTCAACGCTTTCCATTCTAGAATTTCTTGCGAAACACTCCATCACTGTGTCCGTTCCCATCCGTCACGCTCACCAGATTTATTTCCTTGTGATTATTTATTTATTATTTTTTTTTTTCAAGCATAACGCTCCCTTAAAAGTTCACAGATCTGCAACGAGTGAGGAAATTATTCAGAATCAAGCCTGAATTCTGAAAAGAATTCAGAATTCAGCGCCAAAAGGGACTACTTTGAAGCATATTCTTCCGAATAACCGGTAAGCTTCATCATTTCCTAAATATTATTTCAGTCCCTGAACGTTTTTATCATACCTCGTATATTTTGTAAAAGGCATTACGTGAAATAGACAGTTAAACTGATATTAATTTAAATCAGTTCAACAAACCATTTAATATTTTTCAAAATATATGTCGAGTTCAGTGTTTACTGCAATTAAATTTAAGTACACTAGTGCTTTCTCATGCCAGACTCGGTCCAGTTCTGAGGAAGCGGCAGCCGTATGCACACATGTTTACAGTAGCGACATAAATTTAAAGTTCAGTCAACGAACTGTCAATAAATTTTGCGGTCAATTGAACAAAACAAACAGAGAAACTCATATCATGATAAACCAGCTTTCAAATAGAATTCTCCATCAGAGCTGCAAGTCCTCGGTGGACATGTATAGTTTTGGAATGGAAATGAAGATAGCGGTCTACAGGACGAGTCACGCTACGGGAGGACCTCACGATTCAACACAGGAGTAAACTACAGAAAATGGGCCGAATATGACCGGGTGGTATTATGCTAATTTTCTAAGACGCCATCTTAAGCGGAAAACCAAGAAGAAGAAAACAAGAAAGGCTGCATTACGTCGAATTTGGATGGGCTCTGTATCGTGACATTACCTGTCACTGACAGGGCGTGCACTCCACAATTGATGAAATTCGGTTTTTTAATTGATGGGTTGGACCTTTTATTCATTTCAGTAAAAATTCTGTTTCCCGAAATCAAGAAACTCCTGCCACGGTCGCTTTGGATCGAATGCTGAGCGGATAACACAGACTTCGAATTGGTGTTTTAAGGTGGACTCAGTGGCCACTTGAGTAGCTTTGAAAACAAATTGAATTTATTAACTATCCATTATAAGAAGGTGAATTTATATTTCACTAATCACAATTAAAGAACGTTTTCTAAACAATCACATAAAACGAAATAGTCAAGGATGCTTGTGAAAACGAACACTACACAATTTTTTCAAGCATTGGCAAACGCTAGATATTATTTTTGAAAATATTGTTCAAGGTTCTGTTATGTTCTGTTCTATATAAATCTTTAATTGCAATGTCAGTGCAGTACAACACAGTTATTCCCATTCAACTCTACCATCTTACATTGTGATTATGCATGAACTTTGTAAATTGACCATAAATGTGTGTAGTGTTATTTTCGCAGTGTGTATGTTTTTTAGTCGTTTCTGATCACTTTGCCACCAGGAAGGCGATCGTCTGGAGAGCCTGCTCAGTACGCGTCCATGCTACGAGGAGGCGGGCCAGAACTATGCACGTACTGACCTACCAGGTGGATAAGACAATAAAAAAAAATCTTTGCTCCAGAAGTGTGTTCACTTCTCCGACTTTTATCTCTTTCCTCCAAACCATTAGAAAGAAAAGCATACATATTACTCATTATTGCAAACATTATATTGTAATACAAAAGTCGATCTACCGGGCCTACTGCCTGGTACGGTTTATTATTAGTAAGGCCAAATGATTCGGAGTTTTTCTTCATCAGCTAAAAGAATAAATAAATAATTAGTAATAATAACCTAAAATCCAATAAAACAGGATATTCATACTCTACCTACAAGGTAACCATCTCCAATTCTGATTCAAATTCCGCCTCTTCTGCGTTGGGAGGAAATTTCCAGTGTTGATCAACCAGCTACCCATAGGTGAACTTCATCACCAGTGGGCAGCTTGGTATGATCAGATAATTGTTTAGTTGGTATGATCAGATAATGATTTAAAAAATTAAATGCTATTATACCGCGTTATTACAAACTACAAGTAGTGTTGAAGATCAGGAACGCTGCGTGCCTATGAGGCACCTTTTTTGCAAAACTTTTTCGGCGCCCCAACAAAAAAAATTATAATAAGTAATAAATAATTGTACACAGTTATTTTAATATATTTCGTAGTGATCATTAAACATATAACAAAATATATATTTTTTAATAAAAAAACCATAACTATATTCTAAATCTTTATGACAAAAAAGAATCTATCAAAATGTTTATCAAAATTTTCTTATAATTTATGGCTAAAAGCAAAATTTAAATGATAATGTAAATGGTAACCTTTTAGTAATGCTTATAGTAGAGAACACACACACTCTCTCTCTCTCTCTCTCTCTCTCTCTCTCTCTCTCTCTCTCTCTCTCTCTCTCTCCCCACATCACCTGTCATCCCCTCCAATAATTTGTCCACTTCTTCCCTGAAAGTATTCTGACTACCCTCTTCTACAACATCAGATGGAAGTTTGTTTCAACAATCAATTACTTGCTAGCTGAAGATAGCTAGGTAACTATCTCCAATTCTGCTAGAATTTATGTCTTCAGTTGCTGATATATAATAATAATGTTTTGAGACATTTCCACTTGGGTAACGTTCGTGCAATATAATTTCCAGCTGTTGTTAACAGTTGCTCCTGGTTCATGTTATTTTGATCTCTTAAGTATGCTTTCACTTTTACTTTGCAGTTTTAACTTAAATTCTAAATATTACTCATGTCTTAAGAGCTTTCTCTCTGAACTTGAAAACGTTATACTTAGTTGTGCTGTAGTTAACTAACGATTAACTACAACACAATCTTTAGTTAATCTTTAATTAACAACAAAGCTTTAATAAAAAAAGGACACTGGAAATACTTCCAACAGCGGCATAATCGCTGGACTTGGAGATAAAGTTGGGAATGGAATGTTTAGTAAGTGACAATTTTTTTTCCTTTTCACCACTTCCCACATATTGGAATCCAGGAAGTCACATACTCTGCACCGTAAAGTATGACTCTGTGAAGAATTTGCCTAGCCTTTCTTTAGTAGAGATATCCCCTCTAGCATGATTATTTTTGTCTTAATGCGTTATGCTATATTAACATAATACTACTTATGTTCATAGTATACTCGCCCGTTTACATGACAATAAGCAATTGTCTGGGTCTTTTTATATTCTTTCTTTTGGGTTTGCTTTAATTTGCGAAGTCACTCTGGAGAAAATGGAATTCATTTTCACTCCTTACAATAAGGACTCACTGCTTTAGCTTCCTCGAGCTGAGGTGTGATACGCCTAACTTCCATTGTTTTCTACTTTATGATTACATAAGTTGATGTGGGTTAGGCGAAAATCCTTCTAATTATATGCCACTGCGAAGTTTAAGTTAATCCATTGTTAGTGTTATGCAGCAACAGAAGTAGTAGTGCAGGTTTTCTTAAAGGTTATGGTTTTTTACCTATAGAACTCGTCTATTTGTGCAACGAACTAGAACTGTTCGAAAATCTGCATCGACATTTAAAATATTATGAGTTAATATCTCAAATTTAATAGTCGACTAACCACAATACTCGAACACATAACTAATAAGTTTAGTTTGTGAAAAAACTCGTCCAGTTCTTCCTACATTACAATTATTCATAATGGATCTATATGGTTATAGAATTCGATACATCATCCTTCATTAGAAATTCGGCAAAAATTAAAAAACATTGAGGGAATATTACGTTGTAAGATATGTCCAGCGAAGGGAAAACAATTAATTTTATACATTATTAGTTAATGATTAATTAATTGTTAACATGATAATTTATAATTATTTATTTGCTTTTCAGTTATTCACTGAAAGAGGAAAAATTATTATTATTTTAATGAAACCTCCATGAAATGTATTAGAACCTATAGTACCTAATACCGTGCATGGGTTAAAAATTCAGAAAACAGAAGATAAGTACTTCTTTGACATTGGACTTGAATTTCTGTAAATTTTGACAGTCGGGAAATACAACTGAAGGAAAGTTGTTCCAGGGAACAGATGTAGAAGCAATAAATTAGAAGAGGAAATCTTGGTTCGGTGTTTGAAGTTTAACAGCGAATGGAAGTTACCTGGTGGATACATGTTATCGGAATGATTTGGAAGAAAGCGGTGGAAATATAGACGCCTTCTATAGGGATCAGCTCCTGGTGGAAGTATCTGTAGAAAAGACTTGCCGCAGAAACTGGACATAGATGAAATAGATACTGAAGAAACTTCATGAGAGAAGGATCGATTAATTAACGTGACTGATCTGTTTTAAATGTAATCAAGGAAATTGAGAATGTTTTGGAATCAACATCCGAGATGTGGGAACAATATTACACGCTAAAGCGGATTTTGGATTTGCATGAAGTCAGTAATTGTTTAGAAGAAATACAGCGAAAAACAAAACTCAGTTTTTCCAGTAGAATCTTTTTTTGGCGAAAAATAAGACAGGACTGAGCTTTAGAATGATTGAAGTTAATAAGTTGGAGATCGTAATTAAGGAATTGTGGTGGATACTCGAGAAGTTGAGGCTGTTTGTGTGCAGGACCAAGTTTCTTAAACTGTAAGGTGGTACAGTAATGTGCTCTCGTCAGCAAAATTGAATAAGATTTCCAGTAAAAGAAGGAATAATCTGAACTTTGGGAAATACCGATATTAAGAAGTTAGAGAACGCTGAACCATCTATTATCACCAGCAGCGAGTTGTTAGAAAAAACTGGATACCCAATTGCAAAGAAAAAAAAAGCTGGCAATCCATAAGAGGGGCTTAGAGGGGAACAGGTATTCTGTGTGTTATCAGACACTCAGTATAAAACACTGATGGATACAATATCTTTCTCTTACGGAAGATTTAAGAGAAGTCCGATTGGCTTGCCTCTCTAAAACCACTCATGCACACCTTCTCGATGGCAAGCCCTGTTACGTCACTTGGGTGGCAACGAACGTGTAGAGTGGTTCTCTTCAAGACGCCTGGTCAGCGTAAAGAGGAAAAGACCAAACCCTCCAGCAAATGACAGCACGACGGAACAAATGGCCCTCAGTCCCCAGCGGCTTTCGCTCCACAATCTTACTGCAGAGAGAGAGGATCAGAGTGGAAGCAGAGGATGCTAAGAATCTCTGGGTACGACCAGGCTGCCACTCACGGAAACTGAACTTGGCCTGTTACAATGTAAGATCGCTCATCGGTGAAGACAGGATATTAGAGCTGGAAAAGGAATTAGAAAATGTGAATTGGAATATCATCGGTTTGGCTGAAACAAGAAGAAGATATGAATAACTTATAAGTTTATCAAGCGGAAATCTGCTGTACACCAATGGAAACAGTGAAAGGAGCGAAGGTGGAGTTGGCTTTCTGGTCCATAAAGATATATGAAAAACAACATTTTGGAATTCAAAAGTACATGACCAAGAGTGTCAAGACTAATACTCAATATTTCTAAGAGGTACAAGGTTATAATGATTTATGCACCAACATCAAGCCATGATAATGAAGATGTTGAAGAAATGAACACCGTAATTGAGAGTCTTCTAGATGAGCAGAAAACCCACTACACTATCATTATGGGGGACTGCGATGCTAAGGTTGGAGAAAGACAAAACAGCGCAGAAAGGGGAACTATAGGAAATTTTGGAATTGGTGAAAGAAATGAAAGAGGTGGAACTTGCAGAATCTCGAGGATTGTCAGTACACTTTTTTCAAGAAAAGGGTGAACAGAAAGTGGACATGGAACAGTCCCAATGTATTAACAACTAATGAAATCGACTTCATTCTCACTAATATAAGATATATCGTGAATGATGTTATCGTCCTGAATAAGGTAAATGTTGGAAGTGATCACAGAATGGTAAGATGCACACTTGATATAGATGTAAGAAAATAAAGGAAAAAACTGACTCAAGTAAATAATACGAAGGTCTTTGAGATAATAGAAGAGGAGAAAAAGCAGTATGTACTGGAACTTAAGAACAAGTTAGAGTTCTGGAGACTGGTCAGGACCAAGATATTGACGAGGAATATTGCAACATTCTAAAAGTGATAAAGCCCAAAAAACATATAGGTAAAAAGAAATCCAAAGAAGAGAAAATTAATCAAGAAACACTTGTCATGATGAACCGAAGGCGACAAATGAAGAGAAAGATAAACACTGAAAAGGAGAAAATTGAGTATACTGAGTTATGCAAAGCCATTAGAAAGAGACTCAGAGAGGACATAAGAAGATTTAATACAAGAAAAGTAGAACAAGTATTAAGGGAAAACAAAGGACTTAAATCAGCAGCCTTGAGCAGTAATACAGAAAGATAAATGATACTGAAAGTGAAGAACAGCAATGGTGTACTTATAAATAGCAGAGAAGGCATAATTCAAATAGCAGAAGGCTGCTATAGAGAATTATACAAGGAGCGAGGGAATGATGCCAGCAGTGGGAAAGATGGATCGCAAATTAGTAACACATACAACATACGTGATATCCTTCCTGATGAGGTAGAATATGCGTTGAAGAATCAGAAAGGCCCGGGGGAAGATGAAGTTAGTGTAGAGTTGTTAAAATTGGGAGGAAGAGACATAACACAAAACCTGACAAGACTCTTCACAAAATGCATTAGAAAAGGTGTGGCGCCTAAGGAGTGGAATAATACAATCATAGTTTTGCTGCATAAGAAAGGAGATAAATCAGAAATTGGAAATTATAGACCAATTAGATTGTTGTCCCACATCTACAAGTTGTTCGCAAGGGTCATTACTAACAGATTAGAAAGAATACTTGATGAGAATCAACCGAAAGAGCAAGTTGGCTTTAGGACAGGATTCTCAACTGTGGATCACCTTCATGTAATATCACAGCTAATGCAGAAAGAAAATGAATATATAACACCATTACGCCTGGCATTTGTGCATTATGAAAAGGCATTTGCCTCCATACACCATAAGTGTTTCGGGCATTGGAAAGACAAGGCATACATACCCCATATATTATGATTTTGAAGAAATCTTTTTGCGAATGCTACCTCCTTTATTAGATTAGACAAAGACAGTAGCAAATTTAAAATTGAGAAAGGAGTTCGAAAAAGAGACACAATATCTCCGAAGTTGTTTACTGCTGCCCTTGAGGAAGCTTTAGAAGGTTGGACTAGAAGGAGTCTTTGTGAATAGAGAGTACCTAAACCATTTACGATTTGCAGATGACATTGTGGTCATAAGCCACGATCCCAAAGAATTAGAGGAAAATCTTAATCAGTTATGCTGAGTTAGTAAGGATTTTGTACTAAAGATGAATATGGCTAAAAGAAAAGTAATGATGAACAAATATAATGATTGAAGGAGCAGTAATTGAAAAGGTGGAGTCATATACTTATCTGGGACATGTTATTAGCTGTAATAATGATAAATGGCTGGAAGTCAAGAGAAGAATAAATTTTGGATGGATAGCATTCAGGAAATATAGTCACATACTGAAGAGCAATATCCCAGTTTGTCTGAAACGTAAAATAATGAACCAATGTATACTTCCCACCATGACCAATGGAAATGAAACTTGGGCACTCACCAAAGAATGGAAGAGAAGCTGAGAACTACACAGCGAAGAATGGAACGAATTATATTGGGAATCTGATTGTTAGATAAGAAGAGAAACACATGAATTAGGCAGAAAACACAAGTAAAGGACGTTCTTATCAAAACTAAAGAACTGAAATGGACCTGGGCAGGACACATAGCTCGAATACATGACGGTAGATGGACTAAGAAAATAACAGAATGGTACCCAAGAGGAACTAGAAGAAAACCTGGAAGACAACGGTGGAGAGAGATAGATGAAATTCATGGTTTGTGTGTAAATGGCCATTGCACAAAACAGAAGGAACTGGAAAGTTGCTGGAGAGGCCTTCATCCTGCAGTGGATTGAAAATGGCTGATGATGATGAATTCATAGATGGAAACAAGTTTCCAAGGAAACTTGTTTCCATCTTATGAAGCCTTAGAAATATGAAGCCTTAGGAATATTTGAAGCCTTAGAAATGAAGAGCAACTGCTTGAGTTTCATCAACTTTGTTGAAATATGAGTAACATAATTCACTATGCCACCAAATTGGGTCGGGAAATAATTGGTAAGATTTGGTGGCTTTTTGGATTTCTTCATTACTGTGGAAAGAGTAGAGGTAAGGTCAGTGGGCCGATAAAAGGAAGGGAGGATTTATCTAATTTAATTTTTACTTTTACTCCATTATAACTCAACTCAACTTTAGCGTCCCTTTAACATGTTCAATAGCATATCAAGCCGATTCCGTTCAATATTAAAATATTCCCTTTGAATTTGCCCAAGAGCTGCTATTTTGACATTTCCTTATGCCGCGGACACATCAAAAGTCACATTCAACTGTTCCATGTTATTAAGAGCCATCTGGATCATCTTGAATATTATAAGTATATTTGTAGTTGTGAATCTGCACTCTGCAACTGAGTAGAAGTGTGGGTGACGCCCAAAGCAGTGGGCTGTGAGGGTTGGCTTTATTGTTTTTTTCCAAGATTTTTGACAGGGCAGTACTAGTCGATATTTGGCTGATATCTTTTATTACTTTGGTATTCCGTTTTTGGTATTAGTGTGTCGAGTATTCCGTTCAAACGGGTTGAAACCCGTTATATGCACTTTAATAAATGCATCCAAAAGGATTGCGATATAGATTTAAAATATCTAGAATGAATGGATTACTAGTCCAGACAATATCCCATTATAATAAGAAATGGGATATTGTATGGTCCTGCGATTTGCAACTTAAATGAGCTAATTATTTATTTAGATGGATCCGCTTTTCGATGTTTTCTGAACGGTAACCTCCATTTTTGATTGCTCCCTTTTTCCTCTCTGCTGACTTCTTCTGTCCATAGTTTTCTTGGTTTAGTTTTTATATAAGATATTTATTGCTATAGTAATGCAGCAGTTATTACTTAACAAAACTCTTCGCGGACACCGGCCAGGGATACATATGCACAAATACTTAATTAGGGTAAATCGATGTCTGGTCACTCACATCAAGATTCGGGATATCAGATGTCAGGACACACTAGTAAAAGGAAAGTAAAATAATTTATAAAGAAATGAGTAAAGTTTAAGGTAAGTTTACAGGAGATAAATATATTAAGTATTCACGATATCGTCACAAGTCTTTCTTTCGGTAGTTATGATCCTATATAAGGCAATGATAATGAACATCCAGTTTCTGTATTTTTTGGAGCATCTGCCTAGGCTGGAATCTGTCAGCCAGTTATTGCAATTACGTCGCGATGGTATTGCCTGAAGAGTTAGACAGGAATCTTTTAGTTGTACTGTTTCCAGAAATTTGATACGATTAGGAAGCCTGAACTCATTTTGACAGTACTGTAGTTATAAGTTTCTGTTTCAGACAGATTTAGGAGTGATGTAGTTAAATGCCTCAGTGATAAGAGTCGTATGATAGGACCTCGTTAGGGTAAATCGATTCCTGGTCACTCACAGTAAGTCACTCATATTACACCCTCTGGCTTAATGCCGTGAAGAGTTTTGTAAAGTCAAGGTACCTGCGTGTACTTCTGAACCTTATAATAAAGTTATTTATTTATTTAACTGATGTCTCCCGGTGAGCAGAGACGTAACCAATATTCATCTCATTGAATGTTTCGGATGGTAAATGAAGAAACAGATGCCCAGATTTCAGCTGCATATAGAACTACGAGATGAATGAGTTTGTACACATATTTAATTGGCGATATAGATTTAAATATTTTGGATTCCTCACATGTAGATGTTCTTTCGCGTGCCATTTGTGGCACATTCTAGTGTGTACTCTTCAAGATGAGCATGGAAGAGGAGTTTTATTACAGATAATACTTAAGTCTCCATGCTCGTTAACAGAAGGAACTGGAGTGCCAGATTAGGTGGCTGTGATTTTAGTGAGTAAGTAATAAGAACTGACTTCTGAGGGTTGATGGGGAACTCATAATACGATAGATAATTTGCCAGATCGGAAAGTTTTTGATTTAACTCTTGGGATACTACATTAAAATCAGTAAAATGTTTGATAGAGCTGAAGATTTTGCCTCATCTGCAAAACAGAGGATACCATTATTTCTGTTAGCGGTAAAAGGGACAATCACAAAAGCAGTAAATGTGACCTGGAATATTAAAGAATCTTTCACACAGTTTTTATGTGTACATTGTGTATGTCTTTTATCTGTTAATCTTTGTCGATTTACACATTTTCATGAAGATGTGATCGTTTCATGCTTGTCTTTTAATTTAACAAAAATTGTTTTGCCTCTAGTATCTTGTTAGATATTGAACTTCCTTTGTTATACACTGAGTGATCACTGAATTATGACCACCCCTATGAAAACTGAATGCGACCCGTTGACCATGAGGTATGAGAGTGTGCAGTTAGTCGACCTACTTAGCATAGATAAGGTAGTGGTTCAGTAGGTAGTAAAATTCCGAGAGTGATGGGTGAAAGGAAGGATTTATCTGTCTTGGATAAAGGACAGATTGTGGGTGCTCGACTAGCTGGTGCCTCGATTTCCCAAACGGCTGAACTGGTGGGGTGTTCGAGAGCTGCCGCAGTTAAAGTGTACCAGGATTGGCATCAAAATGGTCAAACAACGACCCGACGTCAAAATTCCAAAGGTCAGCGAAAGGTTGATGTTACAGGTGAGTGCCGGGTCCGACGACTCGTACATAGTGGCATAGTGTTTTGTGGAAGGCGCCACCGGTGGTTTCCCACATCTGCACCATAGTACTCTGAAGAATTTACAGAATCTCTGTAAAAGCCAGAAAACGTGTGGTGTCTGGTTTGTGACAGAGTTGTGCTGTGGTCTGTTGTTCTGTCTCTGGCTGCTTAGCTGCAAGGCCCCTAAGGGAACCCCACGTTGCCCGCCACCACCACTGGGAGCTGAGCCAGGCTGCCCATTATACTCTGGCTGGCCTCCGCCAGGGTTGCCTGAGCTTCCTGACGGAGACCAAAAAAAAAAAAAAAAAAAAAAATATATATATATATATATAATAATAATAAAAAAAAATATATATATATATATAAAATAAAAATAAATTAATAAAAATAAGTAAAAAAGTAATAGATTAAAAAAAAAAAAAAGGGAGAGAGAGAGAGAGAGAGAGGGGCATAGAAGAATAGAAGATTTGAGGGGGAATGAATTTGGGTGGGTTGACAGTGGAGAATAAATCCACCCTAATTGGGCGAAGTATAGGAAAGAGCGGGGGTTTAAAAAGTCACAGGGGACAGGTGCCCCTGTGTAATTGTCAATGGCATAGTGCCTGTAGATCCCGCACTGAGGTCAGTGCCAGCAATCCCGCACCTAGATCGGTGCCAGCAGTATATCCTACCCATTTCGGGTTTGCGATGACTTAAATCCCGCACTCCAAGGAGTGCCAGCATCCCGCACCTTGGATGGTGCCTGCAATAGATCCTACCCTATTAGGGTTTGCATGATTATGTCTGCGTTTTCCGGGGGAATAGAGAGTTATCCCACGCCGGTCCGGTTTAGTTCTTGGGCTCTGAGTTCTGCAATTTTAGCTCGCCTAAGAGCAAATGTTTCCTGCGCTTAGGTGGTTAATGCCTTATAGGTATGTTCCTCGAGTAGCAGAGTGGATTCTTGATTACGAGGGTTTCTCTGTATCGTGGTGAGGAATTTAAGCCTAATGTTGTCGTAGCTGGGGCACTCATACATGAGGTGCCCCCAGGACTCCTCTTCGCCGTAGTGGCAACGTGGATCATTCTCGATTCCCATGGCGGTCAGTTTTTGTTGGAAGGATCCATGGCCGGTGATGATAAAAGGTCACATGGAGGCCAGGCGAAAACCAGGGTGGAGGTTCTGGGTGAGTTGAGCTTATGGATGGAAGGAATCGTTTTGTGATGGCCCCTTTTGTTGTAGTGTCCCAGTCATGTTGCCATATCTCTTGTAGATGTTGGGTTATCCGTTGTCTTTCCTGCCTGGTGCCGTTTGTGGTGTCAAGTTGAAAATTTAGCAGTTGGGTTGGAACTCCCTTCCTTAAGTGATAAAAAAGCACTCTTTTAACCACTTCTAAGTATAGTGGCTGACATCCAGTTAATACCTGCAGAGCAGGGGTGCTGACGGTTCGGCACGCCCTGCAAATTGAAAGGAGCATGAATCTCTGGATTGAATCCAGCTTACGTTTATTTCTTGCTAGAATGGCTTTTCGGTACCAGATAGAGGCACCATAACACACAATTGGCACGTATGCCGCTTGGTATATCAGAGTAAGAGCTTTGTGCTTCAGCCCCCAGTCTGCCCTGCTGACTCGCCTTATCATAGCACTGTACCTTTGAATTTTGTTGGCTAGATACTTTAGGTGGTGGTGGAAGGTAAGCCCCGAGTCTAAGAAGATACCCAGGAGCTTGACTTCAGTGTGCAGCCGTACGGGCATAAAGTTTAATTTTATTGTAGGTGGTCTTGTGATTTGTAGCCTGTCTTTAAGGAGTATGGACTTTGTTTTCTCTCCTGAAATGGTAAGGTTGTGCAGGGCTGCCCAGTTCTGAAGTTTTACCAGTGCTCCATTTGCCATTTTCTCCAGTTAGCACATACTAAAATCTGGTGTTAGCACATACTAAAAGGACAAGATCATCCGCAAAGGCCAAGGACTCAACACCTCCCAGGTCCATGCCCAGGAACTCATCCAGGACAATAGACCAGAGGAAAGGGCCAAGCACAGAGCCCTGCGGACAGCCTCGATCGATGTACCTAGTCACTGTCTGGAATCTGTTGGTAACTTGGACTTTTCTACCAGTTAAATATGACTTTAAACTGTTGTATAGATTGTTGGAAACATTTGTTTGCCGAAGCCTCCGAAGAACACTGGGCCACCATAGTCGATCAAAGGCTCCAGCGAAGTCTACCATGATTGCAAGGGAGTATTTAAAAGGCTGTGTGAGTTGCTTGAGTGATTAAACTGTTAATGGCATCTTCTGTGCTACTACCTACTTTGAATCCATTTTGCTTGTCACTTGGAAGTTTTTGTTCTTCATATCTGGCGGTTAAGCGAAATAGGAGTCGGCGTTCTTGTAGCTTGGCCATTACAGAGAGCAAGGCAATCGGGCGGTAGGAGGTTGGAATTTGTGGTGGCTTGTCGGGATTTTTCAATATAAATTTCAGGGTTGCCGTTTTCCAGGATGTTGGAAAGGTGCCTTCTGTCAGGCACCTATTTAGAAGGCTTAGGAGAGTAACAGGATAGCATTCTGCAAATTTTTTAACCACATCCACTTCCAGCAGATCAGCACCAGGTGCTTTTCCTACTTTCATTTTGGTTATTTCCAAGTCCATCTCAATGTTAGTGAAGGGGGATTCCACAGAGGCAGGATGATAGTTGTGATTTTCATCTACTATTTCTTGTTGTTGTTGAGTCATAGCTGCAGCTTCAATGGGATAAATGGTGTCTAGAATATTGTTAATGCTATCCTTCCAGGTGTAAGTAGAGGAGCCATCCATATTTAGTGTCGTATCGAGTACCTCTCCTCGCGGCAGCTTGTTTGTTACGATCTTGAAAACGATGCCCCAGGGGTCCTTATTCCCAGAAGTGGATACCAGGGTTTGCTACGTTTGCTTTTTACTTTTACGAATTAGCTTTGTGTATTCATTTCTGACAATGCGGTAAGCCTCTTTGGCGGCATCTACCTCATGGGGAGGTAGCCTTGATCGAGCCTGCTGGAACATTTTTCTTGAATGGTGGACTCTTCTTCTGAGATCCTGTAGTTGGGGATTCCACCAGGGAACTGCATACCGGTAGGGCCTTCTGTGTGGGATGGAGAGATCACATGCAGATCTTATGGCGGTGGTAATAATCTGTACGCAATCGTCTGAAGGGAGTGCTTCAGGGAATCTTCTTGTTAGCTCAGTCCGAAAACGTTGCCAGTCTGCCTTTTTTGAATTTACCGTATCACATCTCGTGGGATCGGAGGGGTCCGTTCCACAGAGCAAACCAGAGAAAATGATATCGCTCTGTGGTCCGACGTGGTCCAGGCTTCTTGTACAGTCCATTTGGCTAGTTTGTTGGCAATGTCTGGGGTGGCTGCTGTAACATCTATGGTGCTTTCCCAAAGGGGCCGATGTAAGTTGGAAGTTGATCTGGTCGGTTTATTACTTGGAGGCCTGTAGCTAGGAAGAATTCTTCTAGTTTTGCACCATTTCTTTGTGCAGATCTGTCAGGGGTGCGACTGTGCCAGAGCAGACATCTGCAGTTTGCATCCATGGCTATTAGTAGTCGTCCCCCCGGGAGAGTCTCAAGAGCCGTCTGAATGGTTGAGATAGCTGGGGTGATGTCTTCACCAGGGTGAGTATATATTGTTAACAGGAACAAATTCCCTAACTGAGTTATGATTTGTGCACAGGCACTGTTTGCAGTGCAGAGTGGTGTAATCTTTGTTGTGCTGATTTCTGGGTTTCTGATGATTATTGCTGCCCATGGGGTTTCGGTTTTACAGTAGACCATTTTATAGGATGCAGGGTAACCTGTGACCACACCTGAGCGAACATACGGTTCCTGTAATAAGGCCACATCAATTTGGTTTTCTTCTATTTTCACTTTTAGTTGGTCAGCTACCAGCCTCGCTCTTTGTGCGTTCAGTTGAACTATTTTTATTTCATGGTGGCAGTTTGTAGAGGGGCCTCTATCCATAGTTAATTCTCATTTGGTATTGGCTTTTGGCTTTCAGGTATACCATACAGTTCCCATCCCTGATTAAGTGTTGGTGAGGAGCTTTCACTGCTTTGCAGTTTGCACAGACTGGGAGCTGATCTTTTGCTGGGCAGTCACTGTACTTGTGCCCTTTCTGGGCACAGTGGCCACATGTTGAATCACGCTGGTTGCATGTGTGTGATGTGTGGCCAAAGCGAAGGCACTTGTAACATTTCGTAACTGAAATATGCTCCTTAAACCTATGGCTACCCCAGCCTATGAAAATGCGACTCTGTGTTTCTAAGATTTGCCATGCTCGTGTGGAGAGCTGGATTACCCAATTGACATTTGAATGTGTTTACTCGTACAGGCGAACAGGCGCAGCACTGTTGAAGAGTTGACTACCCAATACAACATGGCCAACCCGGAACAATATCTGGCATGACCATGCGTCGCACGCTCCACATATGGGCTAGCCAGCTAGCTAGTCTGTTAGCCAGCAAACCCCCCCTACGGCATCCTCTCCTAACCAAGGTTCATCGGCGTAAGAGACTCACCTGGTGCAAAGAGCATGCAAGTTGGACGTTAGAAGACTGGAAGAAGGTGTGCTGGTTGGATGAGTCATGTTATTTACTCCACACCTTGGATGGTCGTGTACGGATTTGGCGTCAACATGAGACTCTTGATCCACCATGCATGGTATCAAAAGTGCAGGCCGGTGGAGGCGGTTGTATGGTGTGGGTCATGTTTCACTGGCAGGAACTTGGACTCCTGACGCATGTGGAACAACATATCAGTGGTATCCGCTATCGTCAACTGTTTGCTGACTGTGTACACCCCGCTATGTTACACTTTTTCCCGAATGGCGATGGTGTCTTCCAAGTTGACAATGCGCCGAGCCATCGGGCATTTGTTGTGCAGGAATGGTTTGAGGAACACAGTTCTGTCTTCCAGCATATCGACTGGCCTCCGAACTCCTCCGATATCAATCCCATAGAACACTTGTAGGACACTATGGTAAGGCATATCAGGCGTCTGGATACACCAGTCACCTCCATACCTGCATTGCTGATCGCATTACACACAGTTTGGTTGGCCGAACGCTTCTGACATCTTGTTGAATCAATGCCACGGTGGATAGCTGCTGTACTGAGGGCAAAAGGAAAGCCTACGAAGTATTAGGTAGATGGTAATAATTCAGTGGTCACTCAGTATATTTCACTGAAGATATATTCTTTGCTTTTAAGCACATTGGAGAACCATGCTTAGACACCATCCCAGTATTAATTAGTCTCAGTGCTCCTTTTTAATTGCTATTTCTTCCAGTTCATAGCAAATTTAGTAATTTGTCTCGTCAAGTTCCATGAGTAGGTGATCCTCCCAGATGAATTTTCTTAATATTGCTGTGATATCGTTTTCTGTAATAAACCTAGTTAAGCATATAAACTTTGCTATTCTCTTTGTCTTCTTTTGCCACGTCACACACAGAGAATTTGTGTGACGTGAAAATTATGAAAGAATAGATGGAAAATATTGTATCCTCTGTTTTGTGTTCTGATTGATTTCTTGCTTGAGATGGAGGGCCGCTGGATGTCTTTCGAATTTGATACTCTGAACATGTTTTTATACCTAGATGTTAGTCATCATCATCATCTGTCATCGTTCCGCTATTCCATGGGACGACGTATGAAGCCTCGCCACCATACCATATATGTGTACTTCTCTCGGTCGTTGATTTCACTCAAGTTTCCTCTTCTTTTAATGGCATTGGTCTTTATCATGTCCTGCCACCTCATTCTTGTCTTCCCCTTTGTCCTTTAATTGTAAATCAAACATTCTTCTTGGCAAATGCCTCTTGTTCATCCTCTTGACATGTCCCAACATTTTAAACGGGACCTTTCAATCCAATTCTGGAATTTTTCAACCTGAATTCTCTCCCTCATAACATCATTCCTAATTTTGTCGGCTGTGCTCCTCACAAACCTCATTTCTGCCCCCTGAATTCTGCTTTCATCCTTTTTTCTCATAGTCCAAGTTTCAGATGCATACGTCAGAAGTTACGTAAGTGTAAGTGTGTTTAGGGTGAAGCGGCATCAGGAGTTTTCCCCATCTCCGTGTAGTTTACGTTGTGGTGTGTTACAGTACGCTGTAAATGCTAGAGATTTAAAAGTGTGTGGGTCTTGGATCGTTTAGCCGCTGGACCCCTGTTGGGGCACAACATTGTCCCACTTACGCCCCGTGGAGGAAGACCAGGAACCCAGTAGCTTATATATACTCTGGCAGGTCCTGTCACCTAATTTCCTGAAATTTCTGTGGTTAGGACCTAAACAAAACCAAAAAAAAAAAAAAAAAACCAAAAAAACGGGGGACACTTAGGTTTAGAAAAAGCCAGGAGAGGTTAATGTGGTTCCGGTTTCAAATAATTTAGAAATCGTTAATTTTGATTAGTTCCGTGGGGTGTAGTCATATAAGATCATGTGCGGTAGTAGAGTCTCTCGTGGGACAGTGTCCTGTCCAGTTTGAATGTCTTTGTCTTTGGTTCCCTATCTTCGGTTAGTACATTTGTCAGTTTCACTTAGGTCTCATATTTGTTGGTACATAGGCAGGGTTTCTTATATCCAGTTTGGTTCGTATCAAACTGTTCCTAGGCAAGACAGCTAGTATTTTCCACATAATTATCATTCCGGCGTGTTTCCGAAAGGATGTTTTGATTTGTTATCTGGCTGGTCGTCTTTCGCTCCTGGTGTATTTCATTTAACGTTCTCCTTCTTGAGAAGAGTTTTTGAGAGAACGTAATGGGTCTGGTACATAGCTTTCTTACACTTCTGTGGTATGTTCCTGTTCCTGATCAGATCTCTTGTCTGCTAATAGAAATTCCCGCCCGCTTGTATCTTTCTACTTATTTCTTCGTCTATCACTCCAGTCTTTGTAATTGTTCTTCTTAGATACTTGAATTTGTTAACCATTTTTAGCCCTTTCCCTTCCATTGTAATGTATCCGTCAGGCTCGTCACCCCTCTTTAGAACCATTACTTCACTCTTCTCCTGACTGAAAACCAGTACAAATTCATTGGCCATACTAGCCCATATATTAATCACCCAGATATTTCACCTGTTATAATACTTCAAGCATCGTGCATTGTGCTGTTAACAGTCCAAGTTGGCAGCTCGTTTGTGGTGCTGTCGCTGCTTTTGGTGGGCAGGAAATAAGAATTATTTGCAACTTCCTTAATTTAAGCTGAGCGGCGTCATTTACAAAATTTTTCGATTATTTTTTATCTCAGTTTAAGGGCTCATATCGCTTATTAAACATAATTACTGCTGTCTTGCTTCTAGAGTTCAAAATAGAGAACACTATTAAATGATGTTCTGTTAAAAGTTTTTCTGGATTCTTGTTACCGAAAGTCGTTTCCAATGTGTATAGTTTATTTGAATGATTGCATAGTTATGTTTTTCTTAGTTGTTTATTCGCTTTTGTCCCATTTTGCTTTATTTTGATTTTAGTTGCTATGCTATCCCACCCTTAGTTTGATCTATATTTTATCTCCAACGTGAATGGCCTTATTTTTCCTCCTTTCAGCCTGGCTTGAAGAGCTTATTGTGTCGTTTTCTCGTGCAATAATTGCGAATGATGCATAATGGCCCTTTTGTCCTGAGACTTTTCATTCTAATTTCGATTTTTAAGACTATTTTGAATTTTTATTTCGATCTTTTGTTAGAGGGTGAAACTTGATCACAAACAACTTATTATGTATTATGTATGTCATAGCCCTGTATTATTTACTTCTTCATGGAAAAGCCGCCTTCTCTTCCCCCCCCCCCAAAGTCTTTACCCTCTTTTGTTTACTTCTGCCTTGTATTTCTCTTCAGCATTTTCTCTTTCTTCTTTTCGCTTGTCATTGTGCAGTACTCCAATAAGTCATCCTGCTTCCCTCTTTTCCGTTCCCCCCCCACTATTTTGTTACCATATTTATCTTGCTCATATCTTCTGTTTTCGAATTTGTTTGCTTGTGTCCTTACTTTCATTCTTCCTTCCTTTTTTCTCCCTCTTCGTGTTTTTTATATTCTCCATCTCTGTATTTCAGGTTAGCATTTATTTGATCATTGCTCATATTTGCACTTGCTTTAAGGGTTTTGTTATACATTTTTGCTCCGTGATCGCAATCTTTTCATTTGTGCCTGATTTTGTTTGTCCTAAAAGCTCTTCAGATGTTTCATTTTATTTTGATGTTGCCCTTCATCATACCAGTTTTTTGTTGCAAGTTTCTGACTATTTGTACTCTACGGGTTTCATTGATTTTTGTTATGGTTTCAGCAATTTAACAAAGTTACCAGTTACAGATACCCTGTGCCCAAAATTTTCTAGAATACATTATTTGGGCAGGGTTTTTTTTTCTTTTTCTTTTTTCTTTCTTCCTCATTTCTCTTTTTCAGATTTCTGATTCCTTTTTCATATATATTGCAACTTTCTGTGGTCGGTCGGTCTATCTGATGAATAATTGGACATTTGAAATCAAAAACTATTCCAAGTTAAGTCATACAGCGTGGAAGAAGATGGATTGTAACTACCAAGGGGTATCAAAAAGTTCGTATCCTGACCTAGATAAAATATCAGTAGGAAGATGCCGTTTTTAATATAAGTTGTCTACACATTCATAACTAACGTGTGAAATTTCATTCCTGTAGGTGATCGTTTCTGTATGAATTCCTGAATGAAATTCCTGTAGATTCCGGGCCCCACTAGAGGTACGCCCGGAATCTGAGGAAGGACGCTATGGTTTACAAAGTGAAGTATCGAGCAGTGAACAAGTTCCTGCATTTGCAGGGCAAGAAATCTTAGAAAATTGAAGAAATGAAAGCTGTGTATGGCCAGAATTGTCCATCCTATGACACTGTAAAAAAAAGTGAAAACGGGAGTTCCATTGCGGTCGTACAAGTGTCTTTGACAAGCCAAGGGAAGGAAGGCCATTAACATCCAAGCTAGTGAGATGGTTGCAAAGGTTGAGCAGCTGGTGGTGAGTGACAGACGTGTGACAATTCATTTCATCGTAAATGCAGTGGGAATTAGTTATGGGTCTGCCCACAGCATTTTATATGACCATCGTGCGCATGTCTACGGTCTCCGCACGATGGGTTCCAAGATTGCTGACGCTTTTGCAGAAGCAATGTTGAATGCAATGTTCTCGCCATCTGTTGGATTTGCGTAATGTGGATGTCGAGAATTTTTTTGGATCGGTTGGTGACAAATGACGCACCGTGACTTCTTCTTGTTTCGAGAAATGAAGAATCCATTGCGTGGACGCCGCTTTGATTCATTCGTCTGAGGAAGTCATCAATGAAGTGGAATCGTGGTTTCAGGCAACAAGTGCGGACTTCTATGATCAAGGCATTAAACAACCGATCCATATATGGGAGAAATGTGTTACTATACATGGAGAGTACATAGAAAAGTATTAAAGTTCCTGTGAAGTTTCACCTTTCTAGGGCTATTATTTCTAGGTAAGTGTACGAACTTTTTGTTACCCCCTCGTACTAACATGAGGGTTATCAACTACTAAACCAAACTACTACTATGCTCCATTGAATAGATTATCTGTTCAGTATATCTACAGAGTTTTGTTGATTCTGTAGATTATTCTGTACATTAAAGCTAAACAGTTGTAATACTCCTTTTATCAAATGTTTATTAATACAGTTATAAAATGAAGAAAGAGTATCTACAGTAATCCCCTATGTATGAAGGCTATATATATTTATTTTTTTCCGACTGCATTAACATTTAATTGCTGTATTAATGCGCGTCTGCTGAAGTGTGGTATTTCTGTTGAAATACTCTTGTTTCTCTTTGGACAGAATATTTTTACATTTGCGTATTTCTTATTATATTTATTTATTTTTGAAGTTAGTTTTGCACCTCCTAGAAGTTGGTTTTAACGTGATTTTACTATATATCCTTTTCATAACTAATTTTTAAGTTCTTTTTCTGCAACTGGTAATTAAATAATTGTCGTGATAAACCCAAAATGCAAAATTTCAGTGCATAGTTCGAAACGTAGATTCCAATACTTCCTCTTGTTAAAGCAAGTTTTTATAAAATACAAAAACTTGCTTTAATAAGAGGAAGGATTGAAATTTAATTTCGATTAATTCTTCCTAAATTGACGAATAATACATGGACAGGAAACAGTTCCAATATTTTGAAGAGGCCACGGTATAAGAGTAGACTAATGATGCCTTAGTCATATCCAAGTAACGTTCCGTTAATCAGGTTATTATCTTGGGTGCTCATTGCAAGAAGTTCCTTTCATGCCTATCACGCTTGCGGTAAGAATTCTGTTGCAACCAAATTGTAGTTTATCTCAAATATATCCGGTAGATGACTATTTGGCAATTAACGCAGGATACAATATGGAACAGTTAATTGAATTACGTCCTCAATTCATTCTACCTGAAATGACTTTGACGTAATAGATCTTTATATTTTCCCAGAAGCATTAAAGAGTAGGAAGTGAAATGGCTGGTTTAAGAAATTTTCCACCTCAGATGTCTCTTTAAAAACTTCCTCGAGTGGTTTTAAATGGATGGAAAATTTAAATAAAGAGTAAAGTTTGTTTGTCTCTTTTTCTAGGCAATATGTGTTTCTATTTCTGCATTGCTTTGCATGATATATGATATGCCATTTCTCTTCTTCAAGAGGAGTGTTTCCATTTACAGTGGGTTTCCTCAGCCTACAAGTTAGTTTTTGGTAGGAATTTTTTCCCTCCATAAAGTGTGGTTCAAGGCGTCTTCATCAGTTAAACCTCGGGCTGTCGTGCACTCCCGTACTCCATCAATCCATGTCCTCCTAAGTCTTCCTATTCTTCTTCTTCTTTCTGGAGGTATCCATTCCAGGATAGCCTTTGGATAGATGTCCATTTATTATCCTATATAAGTTGTATTCCGTTTACTTATATTTCATAATTTTTATTATTTAGATCTTATTAGCTTTATCGAACCACTACTTATGTTAAAGTCTGATTTGTCCAATACTTCCTCGATTCCTCCAAGAACCTTTTATCATATGTTTCCGACGGTCACGGCCTTTTTGCTAGGATCCTGTAACATTCCTCTGACGATTATGATAAGGGCGAGTTATACCGAATTGGTCAGATTTTAGTTACGTCTCGCTTATAGTGGATAGAATTTTTTCATTCTGTTAATTTCACTGATGATTTGTATCCTAGAGTAAAATCCTAGGATATTAATCTTCAACAAGTTAGTACTGAGTAAATTAAGAATATATAGTACTATTCTTAATATTACACTAGTGTAACTCCTTAGTAGGAGGTATGGAAACATTATACTAGTGCTCTGTCTCGATAACCTAAAGCAAGGGTGTCAAATTCCGATCAGTTGGCAGGCTGTTTCTTCTTTTAATAATCGGGATTTTTATGAGATTTTAAAAATCAGTACCAGTGGGGTTACATGACAAATATTAGTGGGTCACATTAATCTTTGTTGTACAGCCCACTGTTTCATTTGCTCAATCTAAAATATAAAGATTTGTAAATGAAAAACAAGTATATCAGAGATATCTGAATTTAATAATTATGAAACTGATAATCAGAGTTACGAGCAGTTACTTATTTATGCAATTGTAATACCTATTTTAGTCTTTACATTGCCGTTAAACTATTTTTTGAATGATTGCAGACTATCTTGATATTTCGTTACCATTTTTGTACGGGTATATTAGATTTATTTATTATTTATTTTATTTTCTAGAGGAGCATGTTTCTCTGATTGCAATAGCGTACTTTTACTCACTTCAACATTTTATTCATCCTCATTGCTTTAGTACGTTGTTCACAACCTACCGCACTGGAGGAGCCTGAAAATACCCCAAATGGCACCACAAAGAAATTTCATTTAGTCGTGCCAAAAGGACATTTCTACAAAAGTCGTCCCCTCCCCCCAAAAAAGGAAAACAAAACAGTCAGGTGTGCTTGTGTTCCAATTTATTTTCATAGAGAATTACCATAAATGCATTTCCAAACCTCACACACACTCATTCTGCGTGCACTTATATTTTGTAAAATAGCAGCAGATAGATTACTAAACAAAAAACGAAAAGCAGTTTGCCGACAAGGCAAACTGCTTTTCGGGCTCGGCGGATGATTTGCCATTCAGGGCCAAGCTGCATTTAAGATTAAGATACATATAAGCAAATTGCCTGAGTTGGCTGGATTTTCTATTAAAATATTAAAACGCGAGTAGAACAGATGATTGAGAAAAAGTTTGCAGACTTGAATCTCGTCAATGGCACGAGGAAATAATCAGGGTTTGTTGTAAATGGAAATGAGTCGGCTAATTTCAGACTGAAGTATAGTTCCTTCCAGGGATTTTTCATCCCACAGACAAACAGATAAATAAATAAATTTTCTGTTCCTACTCCGGGATATCCACATTGGATCAGAGGAGTTCACACCATAGAGAGAATACAAGAATATTAATCACGTGATCTCGAACCAGGGTCAACTGAAACACGTGTACAAATGTATCCGCGCTTTTGATTACTCGGCTACTGCGGCCCTTAAGCGCATTTGTGGGACGCACACGTAATTTACCGATACCAAACGCTGATACAGACCAACAGGTCTAAGTTCCCTTTGGCTATTTCCAAGTTTCGAACTCGTTTGTTTCTTTTTTCAGGTTTTTTTTTTTTATTTTGCTGTGTGGAGTTGTATTTACGAACACAACAGAAATAAAATACATGCTGCAGAAGTAAGTTATGCTTTGGTTGCGGTGGATGACCAAACTTCAGTGCTCGTGTGTTCTAAGCTTCTTGAAAACGTAAGGGGGGAAAAATCAAGGACGCCGAATCCAACGATAACAGAAACCGGTTTAACCTTCTCGTACGTAAATGTAATATTAGATGCCTAAAAAGAACTTGATGTTTTCTGTAGCATTCGCTCGTGATGTCGTGTCATTCGAAGATAGTTTTTGATTACTGCTCACCCTTTCACGACAGTGGTTAATTCGATCAACTTACGTTTCGTACACGGCTGGTCAAATAATAAATTCATTTAAAAGTTGGACTTAGTTCTTAACTTAAAAACTCTCTCTCTCTCTGTCAGTAGCGGTCATCAATTAGTATGCGTACAGGCTGTGTTTCCAAAACCGGTTAAAGTACTTGCTTACCCCAAAGGGGAAATTTCTAATACATCTTAGTAGCTCTGAAAGTTAAGCAAGTCTAGTCTGTTAACACTGCTTACAGATCTGTAAAATTTCTGATAAAAGTGCTAAGAAGGAGAATAATAGTAATCATCTTTATTGTATATCAAAGTATAACCGCACTAATACATTACTAATCTTAATCTTAATTTACTAATCTAAAAGTAAATCTTAATTGTTTATACAGTAACGTTAGAAGTGTCGTCAATAAAATGAGCGAATTCGAACTGCTGGTTAAAACAAGTAACGCGGACATAATAGGGCTTACAGAGACGTGGTGCCACCCGGAAATTGGGGATGATGAGTTTCAGTACGGCTTGTATAATGTATTTAGGAAGGATAGGTTAGATAGAAGGGGTGGTGGGGTAATGCTTCTTATCAGAAGCAGCCTGAGTGCGACGATAGCTTTCCCGGATTCAGACGTTTCACATGCTAGTATAGAGTCTGTATGGTGTGAGATAGTTGGAAAGAAAGGTATAATGCGAGTAGGAGTAATCTACAGACCAGGTGATTGTGAAGATTATGACAAAAGCCTCTACATGCAAATGGAATGGGCAAGTAAGCGTCAATGTCTTATTATGGGTGATTTCAATCTGCCTCTAATTGATTGGAGTAAATGGGAAGGAAACTCGACATGGGGAACAAAATTTTTAAATCAACTAGATGACTGTTATTTGTATCAACATGTCAGGGAAAATACTAGAGAAAAGAATATCCTAGACCTCATCATCACACATGAATCAGATGACATAACAGGGCTGACAGTAGAGGAACCAGTAGCAGGAAGTGATCACGGAGTTCTACGGTGGATGATGACTAGAGAGGTAGCAGAAGTAAAAGGCAAAGGAATGGGTTTTAATTTCAGAAAAGGAAATTACGATGCCTTAAGGTACTACATGGCCTCTATTAACTGGGTAGATATCGCGCAGAGAATGAATACGATTGAACTGTGGTACGCTTTTAAAACATTAATCACAGATGCCTTGAATGCGTATATACCATTAAAAAAATACTCCACGAGAAGGGTTCCAAGTTGGATGACTAGTGAAGTTGCCGCATTACTTGAGCAGAAAAAGGTGGCATGGAAAGGTTACAGAACAATAAAAAGTACTGAAGCCTATAACAGCTACAAGGTGATGTGTAATAGAGCCACAGAAAAGGTTCGACAGGCAAAGGCAGTTTATGAGAAATCACTAGCAAACAGAGCAAAGAGGGGGGATAAAGAATTCTTCACATATATAAATGCCAAGAAGAGCAGGACAAACCAGATCGGACCTTTATGTAAGGGAAAGGGGATAGTAATAAATACACCAGCTGCCGTTGCAGATGAACTCAACAGTTATTTTGCATCGATATTTACAAATGAAAAGCCTTTTGTGGCAAAGGGAAATTGTGGGAGCGAAGTTAAAAAATATGTAATTAATGATATTGAAATTTCGCAAGATTATTTAATGAAAAAACTTTCGAGCCTACAGACCAGTAAGGCTCCTGGAGTTGATGGAATATACCCTATAATCTTAAGAGAGGCGGCAAGCGAGTGCATTGAACCATTGAGGCTAATTATGCGAGCATCATTAGACTCTGGGGAGATTCCCTTGGATTGGAAAAGTGCAAATGTATCTCCCATACATAAGGGTGGCTCTAAAAGTGAAGTTGGAAATTATTGACCTGTCAGTCTGACTTCAGTAGTAGGGAAAATCATGGAGGCAATGATCAAGGGTGGAATTCAGGATCATTTGGATCGAATTGAAATTCTCAAGGATACTCAGCATGGTTTCGTAAAGGGAAAATCATGTTTAACAAATCTGGTTCGCTATTTCGAAAGGGTCACTCACGAGCTGGATTTAGGGAATAATTTCGACATTGTTTATTTAGATTTCAGCAAAGCTTTTGACTCAGTCCCACATGAGCGGTTGCTTTATAAGCTGGAACAGGTTGGAATCACTGGGAAAATCCTTAGATGGATAGAAAGATGGCTTCAGGGCAGGAGGCAGAGGGTTGTGATAAATGGCTATTCCTCAGATTGGGTTGATGTAAGAAGTGGAGTTCCCCAAGGATCAGTATTAGGACCACTGTTGTTTTTAATTTTCATAAACGACATTGATGAAGGGATAGAGGGCGTGATGTCTAAATTTGCAGATGATGTTAAAATTGGGAGAGTAGTTAATGATCACTGTCAAGCTGAGCTTCTTCAGAGAGACCTAGATAGACTTCAGGAATGGTCAGAAAAATGGCAGCTGTGCTTTAATCCAACAAAGTGTAAGGTATTACACCTGGGAAACAGTAATCCCAAAAAAACTTATTCACTTGGTGGAGTTCAACTAAAGCCAGTACTGGAGGAAAGGGACTTGGGTGTTACGATACGGTCAGACATGAAATTCTCTGAGCATTGTAAACAGGTTGCAAGGAAGGCCCATGGTGTCCTATCGATGATCTATCGAACTTTTGCAAGTAGAGATAGGGACGTGATAATCCCATTATATAAGGCCTATGTTAGACCACACTTGGAATACTGTGTTCAAGTATGGAGACCGCACCTGAAGAAAGACATCGAGCTTCTTGAAAGGGTGCAAAGAAGGGTAACTCGCCTGGTGAGATCGGCAAAAGGGCGTCCTTATGAAGAAAGACTTCGAATATGTGGGTTGCAGAGTTTGGAAACTAGACACCTTAGAGGAGATTTGATTGAGGTGTTTAAGGCTCTGAGAGGCATCAGTAAAATGAATGAGGACGAAATTTTCAAGATTATAAATGATGCTAGAACTAGGGGACATAAATTCAAGTTACGGGGGGAAATGTTTAGATTGGATTGCAGGAAGTTCTATTTTAGCCAGCGAGTTATAAATTACTGGAATAAGTTGCCTTCATGGGTGGTAGAGGCCGAGAGTTTGGGGAAATTCAAAGGTCATCTGGATAGTACTTTCGGGTAAGGGAAGCACATAGGATGATAGGTTTAATTTCCTTTCTATTTATTTTTTATTTTATTAATTATTATTATTTAGTTATTTATTTTTATTTTTTTGTTTTTATCATTGTTTTGTTCGGATTTATTATTTTTTTTATTTATTTTTTATTTTATTTTATTTTTTTTTTGGCTGGTGCAGCATAAGCCATAGGCTTTCTTGCACCATGCGGCCGTTACTAATACTAATACTAATACTAATACTAATTACTATAACATGCCCGTATAAAACAAACTCTGTCATGGCACCAGGCATACAGATAACAATAGGGTCATGCAGTACTACTATCAAGTTCGATTAGTGAAAGTACGAATACAGAGCTGCTACACAAGACAAGAAATCTATAGGGAAAATAATATGAAAGTAATATGATTAAAATTCTAAAATTAAAATATAATAAAATGTTAAAAATAATAATACAATTAAACGTGCAGACGAAAATGGTGAATTAATTTGCCATACATCAGGATAAGCTGTTTCATGATTCGATGCATATCATAAGAGGACTGGCGATTGAGAGATGGCCAGATTAACCCGATGTCTATACTGATCACTGCAGACTATATCGTCACAGTAGCCATAGGACCAGAAAAACCTGGATACACTAATTCTTGAAAATTCACTTAAATTGTTTCAGTATCTTGCCGCTGTACTCAGTGTCAGTCGCAGAGGTGTCTAGCATCTAGTGCAGTGAGTAACTGCGGCACTTTGAATGCTAGGGCAGATAAGAACTTGTCACATATAGTAGTAATAGTAATAGTAGTAATGGAGGCATGTCATGCAACAAAGCAAGCGTATGAGCTTATGTAGCATCAGCCAAAAAAAAAAACAAAAAAAAAAAAAGTTTCACACATCCATTACCTCTAAAAGTTTGTCCAGTTCCTCCTTGAATTTATTTAACCAATCAACTTCCACAACGACAGATGGAAGTTAATTCCAACAATTAACCGCCCTCTGGCTACAGGCAAATTTCCGTACATCTATTCTACTTTCCTCAATTTGAATTTATGGCCCCTCAGGTTCTTAATCTGAGCAAGCGGAAGAATACCATCAGAATTCAGCGTGCTCAACCTATTCAAGGCCTTATACACCTCAATCAGATCACCTCGCAGGTGTCTAGTTTCCAGCCGCTGCAACTTGCAGAATTTAAGCCTTTCTTGGTAAGAGGACCCCTTCGTTCTCCTCACCCATCTTGTTGCCCTTCTCTGTACACGCTCAAGCAACTCTACATCCTTCCTAAAATGAGCCTTCCAGACCTGTATACAGTACTCAAGGTGTGGTGGCCTGACCATTGCCTTATACAAAGGGATAATCACCTCCTTTTCCCTGCTAGCAAAATTCCTGTATCATTGACAGTATCCTATGACCTGTTCTGGCAGCCTGTTTGCATTGCTCAGAAAACTTCATATCTTACTGCACAATAACTCCCAGATATTTTTCATTTTCTACCACCCTAAGTGTAGTACCACACAGTGGTACGTTTATCTGGGGTTATTTCTACCCATATGCAGTACTTTGCATTTGTCAATGTTAAAACTTCAGTTGCCACTTCTCAGTCTGCCCAAATTTTCTAGGTCCTGTTGCAGTTGTACACTGCCGTTACTGTCATTAACAACCATGCCAACTTTTGTATCATCTGCAAACTTCAACATTAAGCCTGATATACCTTCATCAATATCATTGATAAATATACAAAACAACAGAGTACCCAACACCGAACCCTGTGGGACTCCACTAATAACATTAGTCCACGAAGAGCAGCGCCCATTGATTACCACTCTCTGTCTTCTCCCACTCAACCATCCTTTTATCCATTGTAGCAACTTACCCTTAATACCATTACTTAATAAAATCTGCTCCAATTTTTACAGTAGTCTTCCATGCGAAACAGTGTCAAAGGCTTTCCTGAAATCCAAGTATATGATATCAAAATTATTTTTTGCATCCGGTTCCTTTGTAACCACATCATAGTAATCAATCAAATTTGTCAGACAGGACTTTCCCTTAACAAACCCATGCTGTGTCTGAATTATTACTACAGTCTTGTCTACATGATCCTGCAATGCATCTTTAACCAGTGACTCCATTATTTTACCCGGAACAGAAGTTAAACTAACTGGTCTGTAATCACTTGTGTCACCCTTAGATCCCCTCTGTGAATTGGAGATACATTTGCACAACTCCAGTCCATGGGGACTTCCCCTGAGTCCAAGGATGCTCTCATAATTATGACTAAGGGTTTGATTTATAATGTGGTTATAAAGTCGCTAGCCACTTGTAAATATTAATTACTGTAAAACTATTTTAACAAAACTTAGTTCGAAATTTGACTACCAATGGGCTAAGCGATTTAGTCATTCAAATAAAAAATTTAGCTTTTGCTTTCGTTATAAAAAGGAATTATTCTAGGATCGCAGAATTTTGTTTGCTTGAATTCTTTGTGATTTTATGCTTCGCCATCAAGATAAAATGCTTGAACCTGTAGTCCTAAGTTAAGTAACGAATCTAGTCAAATTCGTTTTAAAATGTTGCCTAAAGATAAGGCACTTTTAATTAATTTTTATCCCAATAATGGCGATTGTGTTATTTCAGCCCTTAGTGCGTCTCAGAGACAGAAAAATGGCTCAAAGGCTTCCTTGTTCTAGAAGAATTTAATTAAATATTATAAGGCGTAGCCGGACTGGGCTAGCCAGGTGGGTAAAGTGCCTGCCTGGTAACCCAAAGGTCGCGGTTTCGAATCTCGTCTCGGGCTTGGATCAGAGTAAAAAATGCAAGCACTTTGTGAGATGCATTATGGCCACAGAAGCCGATGCGCTAAAAAAAAAAAAAAAAAAAAAAATATATATATATATATATATATATATATATATATATATAAGGCGTTTCGAAGAAGAAAACTTAATTGTTAAGCCTGGTGGTTGTCCGTCAGCACCACAGAAGTCATTAAAATAATCAGATTGGTGAAAGTATCTAGTGTTCACCATAATGTCGAATTTGGACTAGAAAACTCTTATCTGCACTTTGAGTAATCAACCATTTTACCCCATTAAAAGTTATAGTATGGTGTAAATTTATGGCCCACTCTATTATTGGTCTCTTTTCCTTTTGAAGCATTAACATTCTAAGTATTTTGAGACATTATACCGCCTTCTCTTAGGCCCCTCCGTAGCCAGGTGGGAAGGAGCAGCAGTGCGTAGCACACGCTTCTTGATTAGACCGGGGTTCGAGCCCATCACCACCAACTACAGAGGATGCGGAAAGGTCAGGGAATGACCACCGCATATCCCTGGAGCAATATGGCTTTAGTTGCTAATGTTCCCAAAAAACAACAAGAGCCTTCTTTTGCTTGTAATACAGGTCAGAGGAGACTGTATAATGTTGAATTTAATAACATTCTGTGACTTTGCTGCGTAATTTTGTGTGATTTGATTGTCAATAAAGATTGGTGAAAATTTCACCTTTGTGTTATTTTTCTAAATTAATCACTTTGTGACTCTGTTGGTCAAATTCCAATCTAGTGCTTTATTGTGTATAAAATCTCACATCGTATATTGATTACTAATTATGCATTTTTAAAAGTGGGAATGGATTTTGTAACAATCTTATAGTTTGAGTTTTTGACAACTGAGGTAATGGCGAAAAAAATGATCTCAGTGATGACAAAATGTGGGATGTGCCTTTAACAAAGGCTATGGACTTTTTGTTCGACGTATAATATTAAGTTAATTTTGAATTTTTCACTATCAAGTGAAAAAAGTATGGTCACATTATCACATCCTTTTGAAATCTACCCGACACACACACGCACCGAACTTTGTGATGGGAATATTGCCGTATTGAAATAGGACAATGTGTGTGTGTGTGTTTAAAGTTCTCATCTTCTAACAGTTTCGTCAGATACGAAAGAAAGCGCTGTTATCGAAGGAAGACATCGCTCATTTTACATTGACATGGAGTATCAGTATTAAAAACTGAAAAGTATTTAAAAAAAAAAAAACTTAAAAATATTCAATTTTTCATACCAATGATTAGCTAAAGATTGCGTACATATTCAAAAAGATTATTAAGTATTAAAAACAAAAGTATAAAATTTCTCAATTGATGAAGCTACTTTATGGAATGAATCTTTTGATGAATCTTTTGTTAAAAGTAAATTTATAGATTGTCGTTTTGCTGTTTTTACACATCAAGTTGTTGAGGAAGTACTTGAAAGTCTGTAGACTCATATTTACTTCCTCCCCCCACACGACCTGCCTTTTATTCTATAGAGAAACGTTTTGTTGTTTAGCAATCTAAAAGAAGCGTCCCAACAGAATGCTTTATTTTGTCAGTCTTTTGAATAACTAAAAGAAAAGGACACGACACTTAAATGATTAATGAATTTAAGGTTGCATAAGTCAGTTCGCATTTATGAGTGCAGAGCTCTCGTGAATAACAACGAAAGCTCTCCACTCTCGTGAATCGAGAATGAAAGATCAATCACAAAACCTTTCCTCTTAAATTCTTTGTATCTTTCCATTATTTATTATTAAAGTGTGCCAATTTGGGAGCATATAGACAGAGATCAGAACTCGGACTGTACTCGGATTTCGAATGAATGATGTTTAAACCGTGCGGAAATAAACTGCGTGAGAGAGAGATTTTTGGAGAAGTAACAGCTGGTTAAAAATGGTACCATACATTGCTTGAAGGTAATCGAATGAACGCAATATGGGCACAAATTAAAACGCTGTTTAAACGGTTTTAATTTGTGAAAATAGAACATCACTTTTATTTCAAACACAATGAATTTGTCACGTACAAGTGCTACATCGATCAAATTTCTTACCGTGCTGACCATTGGCTGCAGTATTGCTGGAAGTAATGAAATACATTGTCAATGTTTTTGTCAGTGGTTAATTATACTTCGTGGAATGTAAAAAAAACAATGTATTATAACATTCCCGCAGGATATTTCTCTTTTAAGTCAGCCAGAGTTTGTTTTCATCCACCCGCAAGTTCGGCTTCTTCCGATTATCCGTTTTCTGTATACAGGCGTACAAAATAGTGTGCTTAGACAGACTGGGATCTATTTAAGGATCAGTATCACGCAGAGCACTCCCAATTATATTTGTTTTTATTTTGTTTTGCCTTTCAACAGCCTGTTGTCTTGCTTAAAGATATGTTTCTTTCCGTTAGTAATTAACAATTTTATTGTAACGCTTGTGAAGATTAATTTTCCCATTGTTAAACCATTAGAAGAATTACTGCGGTGGAAGAATTCATTGAAGAATTCTTTACACAAATATCAAACATATCTTTATAACAATTAGCTTCTTTGAAAATCATTCATTGTACCAGATATAAATCGAACAGCGCAAAATAGTCTAATCGAGAGATTCCTATAGTATGCTAGCGAAACTCAAAACGTTAAAGCTGAAAGTTCTAAAGAATGCAAAGTACATTAAAGTGTTCGATGAATGCAACACACACACACACAGCATAACGAGTTAAGTGCGGGTCAATAATTAAAAGAAAATACCAACAAAAAAAGGTAAATGTTCTGTGTTGTATAGGTGGTGGCGCTGCTTTTACCGGAAACATTCTTTTGATCAGTAATGATTTAAGTGTTCCTTTTTTGGGTATTAGAATAGATCAGATAACGATAGTAGACGAGTTCTGCCTCTTTTAAACGGTAACTTCACCACCAAGCAGAATGGTACAGTCAGTACTTGACGTAGTATTTTACTGTTTTGTTTTTCTGCATTCTTGTGGAACCGGGCATGTTGTTACCTCTTCCTTTAGCTGTTAAGAGAAAAGAATGTTAGCTTATTATTTAGTGTTTTTTTTGCTTCCTTTTACTCTTTCAGTGCAGAACCTTGTGACAACTGTCTTATGACTAACTTAGCAAAGAGAATGACCGATTTTAGAAGACATTTTCAACAGGAAAAATAAGGATAACTTTAGCAGTTCTTCCTAGTTTCATTAGAAAAGCTTTAAAGGACTTAACTGGTAATCTGATCTCTCTCTCTGTCTCTCTCTCTCTCTCTGCGCCTAATTATACCGAGCATGACGAAATAGATAATACTTCTACTTCTATCCCTGGTCAGACTTCTTGCTTCGTGCGTTGTCTCAACAGTGATTGGAGATTCGGTGTATTTATTTATTTATTTAATTTCTTTAAAGTTTCATTTTTTGAAAACTATTTCTCATAAATCGGTCCCAAATATTTTGTTGCTTTCTTAACAACTTTGTGGAATTTGCATTTCTTACTAGTGGGCCTTTTGGTTTCTTACATTACGATAAGTTATTTTGATTTCATCTTTTCCAGTGTGTGCTTTGGACATGACTCGCTCCAACTTCCACGAACTGTTTCTGTTGGCTACCTGTATTTCTAGAGAAAAAAATAAAACTAGAGAAAGATGGTAATTAATTATGTAAATAATTAATAACGATTTAAACGCAACTTTTATGTAAATATGGCATAATATATATAAGAATTCTTTCACACCGAAGTTCACACCGAAATTCTTTCATTAATTAATCACTACTGTTATTTACTCTTTTGCACTTATTTTTAAATCTACTTTATTATTTTGTTTTTAGTTTTATTATTGACTGTAGATTATCGTAAAAGTAATTTAAGTAATAAATCAAATAACTTGTTTGTTTTTATTAATTCAGTAGCATTTACTGTAAAATAACGAGATTACCTTAGATGGGCAAATCTAAATCCCATCTTAGGTAACTTCTTCTTTATAAATGTGAACAGGGATACTGTTACAATAGACATCTCAAAACTGCAACATTTAGGTGATTTATTCTCTTTTCAGGAGAAATTAATCTACTGTCTTGCAGTAGTTTTTTAATCAGCCTTTTCTCACCTTACGTAAGTCTTTTAGCCATTATATTCTTTTCACTTTTCTTAAGCATATAGAAATTTGTATTGAGAAAAGACCCAATACCGATCGATACGAATTTTCTCCTTGTAAGAAAAAATCATGGAGGAGATGATCATCATGAAAGCAATACCCGAAGGCGCATAGAAGTACTCGTATCCCATTCAACGTAATTTTATTTCTTAGTCTTGTCTTAAAAAATCTTGTGCATCCTGGCTATTTTGCTGAATTTTAGAAGTACCGATAACCTAAAATATCAGTCCTTATGGTTATTCAAAAAATATAATAAATTAATAGTTTAGATTCTTTTATTCTCCTACAAGAACATTTATTTCAAAAGAGGCCCTTTACCCGCGGATCTTCCTTTTCAAAGATTTGGGTACTCCTCAAAACGAATTCTATCCAGCCTTGGTCTTTGCCTCCATTTTCATGCTATTTTAATCAACATAAAAATTCTTTCTTACGCGGATTATATTCTGTTCTTTTGGCCACTATAAACTCATTTGAAATCTCCAAAGCTACTAAATGAGAATTCCATAGCGGTTTCTCACTTCCAATAATTTCCAGTTTCTTCAACTGAATGCTAAATCCTCTTAAAGCTCAGCAAACAAACCACTACTTTTGAATACTGCAGTTCTTAAAAATACTTTTGCTTACTGCAGTTCTTCAAAACACTTTTGAATACTGCAGTTCTTCAAAATAATCCAAAATCATGTGGATCATTTAAATTTCTTGAGTTAAACCTTTATTCTAAACTAACATTCAAAATTGCACATTGAGATTTTTACCATGGCCTTATTGGAATTCTTTTGGATCCCACTGAAAATTTCCTCAAAATATTAACATTTATCCCTTCTCAACAATTCATTTTGCTTCACAAATTTTGTTCTTCGGTGCTGCTTGTTCAAAACGCCTTGGTTACATTAAGTCCTAGATCCTATAGTTGGCCTATAAAATATCAGCTCATCCCAGCTCAGTTTTCTTAAGAATCAAACCTGAATTAAAGATGTACTCACTTCTCCACCGCTGTTTACTGTAGAACTTCAGGTTTGTTTCCATTCCTACACCTGGGATTTAATTGTCTGGAGCATCCTGGAAGGTCTCCTTCGAAATTCCCCTTAAAAAAGGCAGTTCTGAATCCCATTTCACAGTCTTTCGAGAAAATTTGGTGACTGCTTTCCTAGCTCAGTCTTATATCTCATTAATAAAATCTGCACTGTTATTTAACTGTGATTTCCATTGTATACTCGAAGTCACCGATAAAATAAATGCTCACCTGCTAAGAATATCTATTAAGTTTGATAACCTAATTTCATTATCGCTTGAGGGTATGCCGATTACATCACCGTTCCTGTGCTGCTTCTTTGAAATCTTATGTTTACTGTTTTTGCTATTGTTTCTTTCATTTCAAAGCGTTTAGTTATTAAATTATGAAGGCTCTACTGGTCTAGGTGAAGAATATAAAAATATACAATGGAGAGATGATACTGAAAAAGAAATCAGAAATTTATGCAAAACATATATACAAATTTCAACAAATAAATAGAAATATCATAAGAAATATATATATAGATAGATAGATATAACAACAATAAATTCGAAATAATCAACAATATGCAAATATAAAACATATATAAATATATATATATATATATCAAACATGAAGAATTATAGAAAGAGAGAGAGAAGGGGGAAAACGAGTTAACGAGCACAATGATGTCCAAAGGAAATATATATATTGAATTGAAAAGAGTAGCGATGTAAATCAGGATGTATCATAATCCTGTTAAAACTAATTTGATTTCGTTTCTTAAATGCACATTCACATCCTTAGCCTATTCGTAAAATAGCAAATTAATTGTATGCTGTTTTTGGATTTTTTTAAGCTTCAACAACATTCGATCATAATTCCGGTAATGTCCTACTTTTTCAAGATTCTTGTTTACTTTAGTCCTGCTATCAGAAACGTATGTTTTTGTACACTAGTCTAGAGAGATCCTGCATTCAGAATATTGTAGATGGTATTCACTTACATCATTCAGGCACCGTTAGTAAAACAACCTGAGAAACCGAAATGGTCTACAGGTAGCTCATCTCAGTCAGTTTGCCATGATGTGTTGTAACGAAAGGCAGCCAACAGCCATATAATTAGAGAAGGAGGAACTACTAAAATCACATAGTCATGTACTCCGTTGCTGTTATTTATGCAACTAAAACCCCCTTTTAGAACTTTGTTGGGCTGCCTAGTAAAAAGATTTAGAGACCCTAAAGTCGTTAGAACTGCATTAGATCACCGATAACAAGCAGCGCAACGCAAGTTGTCTGATCAACTGGGTACTTGGAAATTACAAATTAAACATAAATCTCTACAATTTCCCTATAAGGAAAAGTAAGCTTGATGGCAGTAACCTTAATGGCAGCTGTGTACACCCTTACACATCGTTATGGCTATTGAGCGCATCAAACAGGTCTTACCTGATGAGGTAATGCATTTGATAAACTGCAAATTTATTAAAACAATATTTAAATAACAAACCAATAACATACAAACAAATATGTTATGAACTTATTTCATCGTTCTATACAACATTATGTCTAAAATATCCGTAAAAATAGGGTGGACCACATGGAATATATCCATTTAATTTATGGGGCTTAAAAGAGTACTTTGGGACACACTGTCCCATTCATATATGGATACACCATATAACCTATTGAGGACAAAAGGTGGTAGAAAGAAACTTTACTAAGGAGCAAAGCAAGGCCCATTTTCTTATGATTAACTCTGTGCACTATAACATAAGGAATTGGTTGTTATTCTTACATCATTTGCAGATTTAAATTTTTTCCTAATTTCCATCGCGTATTTGTAAGGTGTCCGTCAGTTTTTTAAGATAATGAATGAATTCTGTTTATCCTTACACATTATCCAATCTGACTTTATTTTATTTATTTATTTTTTTTTTTTGGTAGTTGTTGGCGCATCGGCTTCTGTGGCCATAATGCACCTCCCAAGGTTTTTGCAGTACTTTGATCCAAGCCCGAGGCGGGATTCGAACCCGCGACCTTTGGGTTGCCAAGAAGGCACTTTACCCACCCGGCTAGCCCGGTCGGCTTTTTTTTTTTTTTTTTTGATGTTTTAAACCGACGTTCTGAAATGTCGGTTTAAAACTTCGGTTCTAAATAAAATGTCGGTTCGAAACACAGATCGTTCCGGCATTCTGTGTCAAAAGGGAACAGTCCTTGATGTTTAAGCAGATAGGTAAGTGAAGAACATCTTCAATGAGACAAAGCTAGACTCGAGTGAAAATATCTGCCAAAAAAGCGCACTAGCACAGGTATGAATAATCAACGGAGTACATAACACAGTGCATTCTAAAGCACTGTTATCCTATACGTGTAATTGGAAGGCATTTTTCTATTCATCATTAAAAATCTTGAAGATACGCACCTACGAACCTCATGGTGGCACACCAGTTGTGGAACATTGAGCTAGAATAACATAAAAGAAACCACTCAGATACCTCCTTATACTCTTTTTATTATTATTATTATTATTATTATCAGTTTATTTAACAAACACCCCTGTACAGAAATTTCCTAGGAGGGTGGCGCATACATACATCACTTATTAGAGTGTAACAGGATTAAATATCAGCAAATACATAAGATATATACACATAGAGGAAGAATTACATACAGACATCCTGCATTCACAGAAAAATTACAAAACAATATATGTACATAGAAAAATTACAAAATTACAAAGCAATGTACATACATAGAAAAATGACATCGTCATTTACACTATGAATTGGTCCTCATTTTTATTCTCTGAACAAAAGGAATACCCTCAGTCCTATAACAGTCTTTTGGAAACACAATATATCGTTCATTTAAGATTTTTATGAGTTCGGCACTTGAAGTCTTTCTTCAATTACTTTCTTTATCATATTTGTAGTTCTGTGTACAGATCCTCTGCAATGAGCTTCCTGTAAGTTTTCTCGTGGCAGTACCTGTCCGGGTCTATTTTGAGGTCTCTAAGCAGCTCCAGAGTATTGGCAGGAAACATCCGCTTTAATCCGTCCGTGTGGTGGAGAGCGCTTCGGAGACTATGAGGGTTGTGGAGGCGGGCTCCAGGGCGGGGCCTAACTACAAGATTTTCAATTTGAGGGGCATCTAAACTCCCAGTGAGAAGTTGTGCTAGAGTGTAGATGTTTCGTATTGTGATCATCTGAATCCACGGAGCTGTGTTCAAGTTTGCGTACAGTATGGATTTCGAAATTGTGAAGGGCTTCCCGGCGATCCTATTTAACCACCGGAGCAACCAGTACTCCAGGCTGAGAAATTTCCTGATATAAGTATTTGGAGCAGAGGACCAAATTGTCGAAGCATATAAGGATACAGGAACGATACATCTTTGGATATATTGGGTCACTAGCTGCTGGTTTCGAATCCCAGTTATTTCCTGTCTTACAGCCCATATGGCAGCGAGAGTTTTTGTTCTTGTGTTCTGAAAGTGCCTTTGGAAGGTTAGGCCCTCGTCCCACGTCACTCCTAGGTCGGTGTATGAGTTGACTTTCTTCACCTGTGCTCCATTAATAGATAATTTGATTTGATTTTTTATCTTCTTATTAGTTATTTTCAGTTGTGCTGACTTGTCTGAGTTTAGCCACAAACCGATTTTGCGTAGGTATGTCTCCAGTTCACACAGCTTAGCGTTGGAATTGAAATTGACGTCGGACACCTGAGATCCTTCGTTAGAGACAACAAAATACTTAATATCATCGGCGTAGGAAATAAAATTCTGATTCCGCGCCAGAAAAGGCTCTAGGGCGACAGCAAACAGCAAAGCTGATAAAACTCCTCCCTGAGGGATGCCCCAAGTGAGGGTGTATTCTGCACGGAATTCTTGGTGTTGTACAATGAGGTGCCTTGGCTTCAAAATGGTCTTGATGATCTGCAATAGTTTGCCCTAAATGCGGAAATATACTTTCAATATGTTTTCAAGTGCAGGTAGTGACACATTATCGAAAGCTGCCTTTATGTCAAGGAATATGATGTCAATTTGGGCTTTTTCATTTAATGCGTGCTGCATTCTGAAGAGAATCTCCAACAGATTAGTAGTAGTGGATCGTCTCGGTACTACGGTATGGAGGTGGGGTGGCCTGTGCGCGAAACACTGTTGGGTTAAAGCAGGAAGGATGGCTTTCTCAAAAAGCTTTAAAAGAGAACAACTGATGGATATAGGCCGAAAGTCTGAAGAGGCCTTAGGATTCTTCTTTTTTGGCACCGGTCGCACAAAGTAGTGATTCCATCTCTCAAGATGTTTTGGAAAATGTGCAACAGCACATCAACAATATAGGCACTGCATATTTTTAAAATAAAGATAGGAAACCTGTCGGGGCCAATCGTAGATTTGGTAGGCAAGGAATTGATGGCCTTGATGAGATCTTCTCTAGAAATCGTGACTGTGGATAAAGCATTCTCACAAACGCCTCCTCTCACTAAAATATGTTGTGCCATATTCTCCAGCTGATATCCTTGTACATTTTTGCTTTACCTTCAACTGGCATCCTTTCAAAGCACTCCTTAGCCCAGTGTCCGAATGTGGTTTCATCCATTTCAAATTTAGCGGCCTTTTTGCTCACGATTCTTTTCGAATGTCGAAGCTTTCTAATAACCTCTTCGTAGCGTGAATGTCGTTTCTTTTTCAAGAAAATGGCTCTTTTATTCTTGTAGTCCGTGAAGTCTTCATTCAATCCTGATTTTTTCCATTTCCTATAAGCCTTTTGCTTGGCCACAAACGCCTGTTTTAAATTTTCGTTGAACCACGGTTTAGTTTTGTCCGTGACGCTTACCTCTTTTGAGGCACCCAGGTCAGCAATAAATAGGAGCTCTTTCTCTATCAAGTTGGCAGCTTCTTCCACCGGTTTACTGTATAGAGCATTCCAGTTGTAGGTCTTGAGAAGTTTTAAAATAATCTCAGGTCTAATGAACTTAAGAGAGTATATCTTCTTGGTTTGACGAATTTGCTCATCGATGCGTTGCTCACCTGCACTATTGGATAGGGGAATTTCACAACATATTGGGTTGTGATCTGACTGGAATTTAGTTTGAGGGGTGACATTTTTGATGTTTATCAGATTATGATATAATAAATCCAAATGCTGCTCTCCCCTAGTCGGAAGCGTATCAAGTAGGGTCAGTCCTAAGGTCTGGAGGGTTGCATCAAGGTATTCTTTAGCTTGATCGTGTCTTGGGCTAGGCATATTAAAGTCGCCAGTTACAATCATGGGAATATCTGTGCCCAGATTCTCTGAAATCCACACAAGAAGCTCGGTCCTGGTGTCAGCACTGTGTTCCGGCGGAAGATAGATAAGGCAGACTTGGATTTCTTGAGCCTTCCTCGTGAAAGACGCGGATATGGCTTCAAAGTGTTCAGACTGACTTTGTTTAATTCTTATAGGATGTAAACTTTCATGATAAAGGATCGCAACTCCTCCACCCCGCTTATCTATTCTGTTGTTCCCAATAAATCTGTAACTGGAGGATTGTACCAGCAGATCCAGTTGCCTGTTATAATTTAGCCAAGTCTCTACTATACACATAAAGTCATATTCTTCAAGGAGTAGGCAAGTCTGCAATGTGTGCAGTTTGTTAACAACACTTCTAACGTTCTGAATAAAAAAGCAAATGGTCTGGCATTCTCCAGAAGGGGCATTCCGTTGCTTTAGTGGCTATGTAGGTTGATGCGTACTACTGGTTCTTTGCACATATGCGGTGTTCTTTTCTCGATATCGTTTAACTAGTGCACCCACTGGCCAGTTGTTGTTTTCAAGGATTAGATTTAGGTCATCAGGGGAGCATGTGAGCAAAAATGACGCATAAGAAGGATGCCTTGTTTTCAGCTGTCTTACTTCTGTGTGGACTCCGAATCCTTGAGCAAACATGGCCTTTATGTCATTCGCCTGCGTGTTCGGGGCAAGCCTAGTAACAAGGACTTTCTCTCGGGTTCTGACGGCTGTAATATTGAACCTCCTTGCCAATTGGCCATCTGTTGGGAGGTTTGTATGAGCTGTATCTACATTAAAATTATAGTTCGGAGATTGTGTAGAGGGATAAGTGTTATTATTCCGGATCTCGCTATTGCGTATATTTGTTATGAAAGTTGCTCTTCGGTTGGTAGCCTTCGCCACACTCTGATCCTGCTCTCTCTCATAAGTCTTCTGGGATAAGGTTTTCCTTGTATTCCCGTTTGATGTTATTTCCGCATATGTCAGCCTGGGATACTTTTCAGGGCACACTCTATTAGCCTCACACATGGCCGGAGAGTATGAGCAAGATAGATCTTGTGGTAAGACAGATGGGGGGGGGCTCGGGTAGGGGTTTTAGATCCTTGTTGCATATATTCTAACAGGGGCTGTTGCTCATGATTATTTATCACCGGTGGTTGCTCGATTAGTCCTCTAGTTTCTCTGTTTCGCCGATAGGGAGTGACGGGAGGGATATTTAATATGGCATCTTTTGGTATATGTCCCACTAATGGTTCAGCATTAATAACCGAGAAGGGGGCATGAGCTTGGGCATCCTGTCCGCTTCTATGGAGTATAGCGCCATGCTCTTCGCGTTCAGGCTCCAAGGTTTGAGGCACTCGCGGTATTGTTTGGTAATTTGGCTTACCCCACAGCATCATGCAGCTTTTCAGGTCAGTGATCTGGCCTTTTATCGAGCAAATTTCCTGTTTTATTTCTTCGTTCTGTGCGCGGAGTTCTTGGTTGTTAATGAGAAGGGTGGACAAGCACTCGAAAATTCGAGGAAATTTTTCTTCTAGATTATGCATGTATTCTTCGGCCTGGATTGCAATAGGTTTAAGAAATTCCCCAAATACTTCATCTGTTACGCTTTTGAGCATTTGTTTAGTGCCACTGAAAAAGGCGGTGTTTGACTGATTAGCCAAGGCCTTAGGTGGGTTTGCCTGCGGGCTGACAGGGGGATTTGCATGAAGACAGTCCTCGGGACATGTATCACAACCAAGGACGTTTAAAATGTCAGAATCGAGTTCTCTGCTGGTGTATTTCCCATTAACATCTTTTAGATAGTCACTTGTTCGTTCATGGCCATAATTTTCGTGATCTTTCTCGTCTTCTTTATTATTTTCTAAATTATTACTTCTTCCATTGTTTCCCGAGTCACTGTGGTGTGCATCAGCGGTGGGGTGAGGGGTCAGCGTAGCCACTTCTTCCGATGTGTTGCATTCTTCGGTCGGCGCATTTCTTTCTTCCTGACGGGGGGAATCGGGCTTCTGATTGGAGGTTCTTGCAGCTTCTGTCTGTTTACTGTTTAAGCAGCATTTTCCCAAGAACCCTTTCCTCTTGTTGAGCGATAAGCGCGAGAGGCTCGAGTATCCTGAGCATAACCGGCATATTCTATGCTTTGACTTACTGCAAAGTAGGGTTTCATCTGCGGAATTATTGCAGAGATCGCATATGCCGGGAGTTACTGCGGTTGTCATGTTTAAGAACTGGTCCGGTTGTTAAAGTTGCAGCGAGGTAAGAATGCAGGGAACGGTTTCTTATTTCCGCTCCAAATTTAAATTTATACACACGATCCAAATTAAAGCACTCTGAAACTGTACAATGTTCAGTTTCTTAACAGAAATGTCATGAAATCTCCTGAGCACTGTAATCGGCTGATAAGTATTTTCCTGAAGTAAACAATATTCCCTGTGGGAACGGGGTTATTCTTCAAAGGGACAGTGAAATGAAGGTCAATCTCTGTTGCAGGTGTACGAACGTAGAGTGTCTTCGTTCGCACGTTAACCCTTCAGGCAATTATTCCAACTGCTATTGTACGATGCAGGCTTATCATGTTGAAGGAATGCGAACTTCCGTATAGAGAATTTAGAAACAAATATGGATATAAAAAATTACCTGATCATACTAGACATCAGAAGGCACTTGAATTGGATCATGCACGACATCTCGATTGTATCAGTATAAAAATTCCATACTATGGAGCTAGAGATCACCACTTAAAAACACAATAATGCGGAGCACTGAATTAACCAGCCGCACGGACGACTCGTGAGTTCCTGAAACGCAACTCTTATACTTTTGCTTACTGTTTTGCGTTTCAGACAACTTCAGCGTGTTGGACAACTTCCACCGTTGCCTTTCAAGTCCTTACAGGAAAACTTCCCCTCGACCTCCAAGTTGCCTACTGGGCTCTCTTATGCCGTTGAACACAATCGAACTGCGGAGATCTTTAATATCAGAACGAAGACAGGCATTGATATCCGGAGGAAAAAACCTATCTGGGAGGTGGACAGCAAGTCCAAAAGGTGAAATTACCAGGAAATATTTTTTCCTAACGTGACTTTTATGAATAAGACAACCACTTCATGGTTGAATCCAGACCTACAGACAACTTTTCTTCTCACAGGAAATGGCAAATTGCGGGATTGGGAATTCAGGAAGATGTGCGCTTTTCTTGTGAGGATGAGGAAACTTGGCACCACGTCATGAACATTTGTCCAATCTATCTTGGACTTTAGACTGAACCTACTGCAAGCGCTGAGTATCACGACACTGCAACCTGAACATCAGCTTATCACATCCAAAGAAGCCTTCCAAGCCTTGACCTCCTCTTGTGCTAAAGCTGTCTTCCAACGTTGCACCTTTCAAAGCGAAGACTACATCCACCGTGAACGTAACTATTTTGAACACTTAGCGCCTACTTGCACTACCCCAAGAGCGGAGATGGGGAAACCCCTGGTGGCGTCAGACAACTAACACACTTTACCCCAAGTGCACTTTTCCATCTGCAACGCAAGCCTTAAGAGGCATGCGTTGCAGATGGAACCCATCTTACCACCTTTTCTTGTTTTGATTTTTTTTGCCTGTCATCCTTTTAGTTTTCTTCGCACCTTATCCCACCCTTCTTCAGCGCTCCCACCTACTTTAGGTTCACTCTTCGCATTCGCCAGGTGGATGCCTTCCCTGTCATCACCCTCCCCGTAAACCTTACCTGTTCTTCTCTATCCTATGTGTTTATTACTTTCTTTAGACCACCTCTGCTCTTGTCCTGGCCAGAGTAGAGCCAGCCTCGTAAATGTTCCTCTTCTGTCGTGGCCCGGCTCCTCGTGCCGTGGAGGGATGCTGGAAGGTGCCTTCCTTTGTGATCGATCGCTCCTCCCAGTAACAAAGTGGCCAGATGAACAACACAAACAACATGCTAACACACAACTCGCGGTACCCAACACAACTCACACTCATCTGTGTTTTCAGTCTTGCTTCTTCACAGTGCTTCTTCACAGTGCCACTTCACAGTGCCCGCGTTACAAAAATACTATGTGCACACTATGCCCACTAAGGTTTGGGTTTCATTCCAGGAGTTGACACTCAAAATTTCAATTTGGTTATTGATGATTTGATCTGTTCGAGAAGACAGAACATCGGGTGAATTTCGTTATTCAAGCAATATTTGTTTGTAGCTGCTTTTGTTCCCCGTTTTCTATGTGAAAATCTTTACTGTAACTGGCTGTGACTGCTTGTCAGACTTCTTTTATAATACTTGTATCGCATGGAACCATGGGAGTCACATCGTAATCTGCATGCTGTATTCTATGGGGATTCAAAATCCTAATATGTGTGGTAATACTGGATTATATGTCACGCAGTTGGTTTAAATTAAGAGGAATTATTTTTTTCGCTTTCTAAGATTATTTTTGCCAGTTAATTCTCTTTGTGTAGTCACTGAATCTAAGCCTTCTTAAAGTAGAAACTGAAATCCAAAGACAAAAACTACCAGACTAGGCTTTTCCAACCTTTCGTTTCACGCTCTGTTGACACAGCTTATGGTTATAACAGCATTACTAAGATCGTTGGATTACAACGTATATACAGTTTTTATATGTTTTTTTTATACTAATATGTGAAACTTATACAGTTTTAGGTGCTGATTCCAAACCTGTAACTGATTTATCTCCATCGCGTCCATTTTTTGTACAAATGGGGGGAAGTGCTATCTTGTCATGCTCAACACAGCAATCCATTTCAAACACCTGTGTCCTGGATGTACCTAATCATCTTATTTTATTCTTTTTGTTAAAGCCTCAGTTCCTATTTTATATACCATTATTAGGTTCTTACTCGATGTGGACCCCCTGTCATGATAGCCTTGATATGTTGTTGACTTTTCATCCTACTTTTCGTTTACTGCACCAACATTCTGTGAACGTATTCAAGGGGGAAAAAATCTGTTTCATTGGTTCCAGTGTTGTGTGTAGCACTGGCAGAAACACTTTTCTTGTTTAGATTATTATTCCTTTTTTTAATGAAGACTTTTAATCAGTAATTTTACTTTTGATATCTCTAATACTTTTACTATTACTTTTGCTTTTTTAATGTAGGTTACCTCAAGAGAGTGCTATATGTAGAACATTGCACTGCTTTTAAAACCTTCGGAAGTTTTAGTCTCTTGATGATTCCTTCTGGTCGGAAATGGGATTTGAAAAATCTGTTTAGATGGCCACCTCAAAAAAGGTTAAATCTTATCATTATGTCCGGTCCTTTTGAAAATTACATAAGTTAAAAGTTAAATTAACGCTGAATCCGCGGTGTACCATTTCGAAATGATTGGGATATTTTTATTAGTTATGTTACTGCTTTACATCCTGCTGCGTAAGTTTTCTTTATTGGAAAAGAAAATTAGGAATAACATTTCTTGATTGTGCTGAAGTGCAATGAGTGGGAAAGAAAAAAGAAAGGGAGGTTTTTTTGCCGATTTAGGAAATGAATATTCAGTTTTCCTAATGCTATCTAATCACTAGTTCGTTGAAATTTCAAAAAAAAAAAAAAAAAAAAGTATTTTGATTTAACTTATTAGCAGAGTACTCATCAACAAGATATTGGAGTTCCATGAAATTTTCAATTACAAACGGCTAATCTCTTAAAAATTCCGATCCCTCATACTCCCGTGTGTTTTCTAAATGTTCGCAATTTCTACTGCTAATAGTTTCGAACCACTCTATTTTTTTAACTGAGTTCAAAATTCAATATCCAAATATCATTGAGCCATTATAAACTACGCGAGGGATCAGAACCGGTTACTGTAGCATTGTAGCAAAAGGATGTCTGACTCATTTGATTTTTAAAAATAATTCCTGGTTGCTGAGTGTCCATTTGCACCCCGGTTGGCTTTACTTGCTTTTGTTCGACGAGGGGAAAAGATTACCTGTAATGTGACGTTGCAGCAACTCACTGCAGAGGCGTTCCTTTGAATTTTGACACTTGTTGAACTTCTCCCTTTGACTTATTGCGCCCATCTCTTTCTAATCCTATTTATATATAAGAGACTTTCCCAAAAAGAAAAGAAATGCGATAACCTAGATGGTCAATTGTTATCCTAATTTTCATCTTGCCGACATTCTTAGATATTTAAAAGAAAGTAGAAAGAGCATGACCTCAGAGGTTAGGTAAGGCATAAATCAATTTTATGACTCCTCCATTGTTTAAGATTTCTTTGGGAAACAAAGCTTCTCTTTATTACTTCCTGGAGCAGCTCGTTCTGCTTGTCGAAATTCTAATATCAGAGGTATAAGAAATATACCCACGTAGCCGATATTTAACCTGCAGTTCTACAGCAGGTCAAGCTGCAAAAGCGAAATCGGCAACTCATTTCACTTTTGTTTTCTGTTGGACATATGGAGGTGAGTGTGCGAGGCCATCCGTCCCGAAGCGTCACTGTGCTAATATTACAGAATGATAAACAAAGTAATATATTGAATGGTGGAAACCATTTATCCAGTCATTGACACGGATGAACAATCTTTGTCATGAAAGATTGTTCATCTGTGTCAGTGAACAATCTCAAAGTTTCGTTTTCAATAATAAATGCGTAGTTGTAATGGGGGAGAAAATGCAGAACTAAATGTGCAAACATTAGGAATCAAACTTACGATTATACTCCTTTAAAAAATAAATTATAATGAATGCTAGCATTTTCATGTATAACAATAATGCCCGAAAATGCTAACTGTATCCGGTATTTGGTTCATTATTACTGTTTTAATAGCTAATGAACCAAATACTCGTGGAGAATCTTGGAGGCAGAATCGTGGCTAGGAGGCAGAGAGTGTGATTATAAGCGATGGCACATTTCATGTTTGTAGCAAAATTCAAGTGGCTTTCTCTGTGTCACTTTCTTGATGTGTCTAACGAAGGTACTTAAGAGAAGTACCCCTTCAGAGGATCCTGTTTCCTGACTGTGCACTAAGAGATGGGGAAGCCAGACTGTCTCTCTTTCCTCGGGCTAAACTGGGTAACTAATTACGTACGTCATGCGCCAGTGCAAGAGAAATGATCCAGTATGCACCTTTGTTTCTTTCGCGTTCTGCTATTGCTTGTAACAGTCTCTGTTGGTCTCTGTTGGGAAGATGATGATAATTTTCAATACGTTTCAGAGCCGTATTAAGAATAAGCCGACCTTGATAAGGGCATATGGTAAGGTTGGAGTTATTAAACAAATATATCCGTTTATGTAGCTTGACAATACTCTAGGAACATAGCATTCATTTTTCGACATAATCACCAGGAACATTTGTACACTTGTCCCATTGCTTTATCAGATTCGTCAATTTAGCTGCATAAAAGGAAGTCGGTTGCTATCTTAACTAATGACATGATATGATTTTTAAGTGAGGGTGGTTATTTTATGGAACTGTCGCAGCTTTGTGCATTTTTAAAAGAATGGAAATAATCGCCCACGTTGCATCATATTGCACACTTCAGAAAGGGACTCAATTCACCGAAAGCGATCTTGGCTAGTGAAGCGTGGAGTATTAATGTTGCATGACAACTCCCAGACCGCAAACAGCGCGTGCAACATAGCAGATCATTAATGATTTCAGGTGGCGATGTTTCGGTCATTCTCCCTATAACTCTGATGTCTCTAGCGATTTCCATTTCGTTGGTCCTTTTAAACAACAGCTTGTATATGTTTCTCTGATGATGCAGAAGTTTTAAAATAAGGTAAATAAAAATGAATAAAAGTAATAAATAGTAATAAAAACAAGCAAAGGCAGACCAGAAACGCAGAGACCAGAGGCGCAGATGAGTTCGAGAACGAACTCATCTGCCTAAAATGACAGTTTTTTTTTTTTCTTATATGAGTTTTTTTCCCTTTTCTTTCTTTTTTTTTCAATTTACTTGAGCAATTTTCTGATGTATGACCATTCACAGAGAGGTCTACTTTTCATATATTACCCTAATAACTAGAACTAATACGTGTCTCGTTATGAATTTTAAATTGATGTTTGTATAACGTTTTATGCACTCTAATTGGCTAAAACCCATTACACTGGTAAGGAAACGTTTTAGAATTAATTCTTACTAATGATTATTTTTGCTAATACACAGTTTTGCTGAACGACATATTCATGATTGTTAATGTAGGGCTAGGAGGAAGCCGGTGTCACTAGCCAGCAAACTAATTTCACTTGACCTCACCGAAAGTATTCATCTGTATTATTCCAGTTTCTATGTCCTGAAGCACAAGGAAAATTAGTGGCAACAGTATGGCGATCCAAGAAAAAAAAGTTCCTGCAAAGGCCTTTCTTAACACAAATACTTTCTCCAGCTGTTATAAGGATAACGATGACATTTTTTCCCCTCCTGGCTGTTTCTTGACATAGTTTTTCATTTTGACTTCTTGGACAAACCTTTTGTTGGCCGACGAAAGAAAACCTCACTTTCTAACTTACACCCTCCATAAAAACTAGAAAGCACACTTACATCCCACTATGACCATCCGTCATTATTTCTCAACTTAATAAGAAAGATTTAATTCATCAGTGACTTAACTTTTAAGACTGGTTTTTCCTCAGTGATAAAACGAGTCCTGAAAGTTAAGCCAAATCCAGGTTAAGCACCACACCCATGATCCGTAGAGAGAAAAGAAACAAATGGGGCTAAATTATTCTTCAGATATGGAACTCCTACATACATCTGTGTTAAGGGAACATTTGTTCTTTCAACAAAACGAAACGTTGTTGAATTTCTTATATCATAAATTGCAAATGGAACTAACACAAGGACTTAATAGAAATATGGAAACATAAAGAACATGCAATTAGTTAAATATTTTTAAAGTTGAAATAATTCTCTTTTCCAGGAAACGAATTTTCGGTTCCTAAAAGAAGAATTAGTTTAACCCCTGCTTATTCAATCGGTCACAGATGCTTTTACGCAGTTCTTTTTTTACGTTATTGCCATTCTCAGTTAGTCGATTATCATCAGATTAAACATCCCAATGCGAGTACAGCATGGCGCGAATCGATCACCTTGCCATTCACTGATTACTAATTATATCCCATTTTAAAAACAACAAACAGAAAAAGAAATAATGAAATTGTACTCCTCTTAATCGTATATTTAATAGCTTTCCAAATAGATGAACACATTTGTGATTTAAAAATATATATACATATAATAGCACTGATTGTGTGACTTGTAAATCCGTACTTCTGGCTAACAGTCACCTAGACTATTAAATATGGACCAAAATGAATTGTAACTACAGCGAAACCCCAAAGGATGGCCTATATCCGGCTTGGACAGATCTCAAAAAATGAATAATCTGTTCTAAAACATTGGATTACCCTTCGTTTGAGGTGCACAACGAAATGTCATAATTTATATTTACTTTGAATCGTTGCAGTTTATCAGTTCTACTTGACTTGAGAGTCACTCATGATGTTTTGCGTATCCTGAAATATAGAGTCATTAGCGATGGAATGATCCTGATGAAATGTTACTTGTTCGAGTTGGAGTAACAATGGATCATTGTGATAAGCAGGAATATCTCTACTGTTACACAAAACTTAATATACATACACAAGTAAAAGGAAAGCTAACGCTAATGACAAATTTTATTTGCTTTAATCATTATAATCAAACATTGCTGTCCACCGAACCGCATTGAATGGCACTGGAGAGGAAATAGGCTTGGGACAATTCCTGCACGCGCTTCTGATTACATGGAACCATTCCTGGATATAAATTGCACTGGGTGGAATTACTGCTCATTGTGTGAAGGATGAAAAATGTAGCTTAAATAATATAAGTTTTAATGTTCCGTACTTCTTAATAATTATACTGATTTAGCTTTCTTTAATGTGATTATAATAAAAGCTTTAGTATTTCCTGTTCTGCTCATATTTTCGCACCAGTCGCCATTCCTTTTTCTGTCACTAAGTTAGGTTTTATTTATAAAGTTACCGGTTGAGATCTACCGACTGTCTGAAACACATAAAAGATATTTCCATACCTAAATGAAAATAAGAAAAGGATAAGAATGAAATAGAATAACTCTCTAGCGTAGTTATCACAGAGTAACCTTTCCTTGTTAGCCATTTCCTCTTTGAATATATGGGGTTATTGTTCTGCAAGTTTTTTCGCGTCTTATTTCCTTACTGGCAGCTAGCAGAAGTGAGTGGTAAGAACTGGTGATTCTTCCATTACTTTGAATAACGTGTACTTAATTTATGCAATACCATTGTCTGCATACTGTACCTATATTACATATATTTCTTTTGGCATTTTGTTTCCTGGAAATTTCTCATATGCGACTTTCACAGCGAACAAGAAACATTAAATACTTCCAGTGTTCCACTGGAAGCTGAGTTGTTCCGTTTAAAATCGAGATTAAAAGTTCTTTCTCCTTGTTTGTTTATGGCAAAAATCAAATCGTTTAAAAAGAGGTACAGCTTCACAAAAGGGCTACTACTAATACATTTTACCTTCTTCATATTCAGTACGTTAATTTAGTAACCCCATCTGATTTTTAGATTGAAAGATTAGATTTTTACTAAATTATTTCCGGATTTTAATTTTGTTAAGATAAAATAAATTTCGTTTTCATTAAGCGGGTTTCATAATACTTCTCCCCCACTCTCTCTCTCTCACTCTCTCTAATATCCTAAGAAAAGATTTCCCGAAAGAGATCGTTCACCTATAGGAAATAATCAGCGGGAAGTGTGCAGGAAAATTGATTCCGCGGCCGAAAATTGATAGTTTATCCTGTTACTGCAGACCTTATGAGGCGACTCAAAAAAGATGAAATTAATTTTTCTTTTCAATTCTTATTTATGTTTAGGCCCTTGCGGGTAGCGTAGTTGATATAACACACACCGAACTCCCTATTCCCGCGGAAAATGTCCCGGTTCGAATCCTGTCATGGACGCTAGGAATTTTATAGGTTTTTCACAACGTGTTTACAGACGATATATACTGTAGTACGCATACACACATTTTTGGTTATTGAAAAAAGTATTAAATCCCATAGATCAGCAGATTTGATTACATGAAATCACTTGATTCACATTTTACACTTTTTCTTCGCCAAGAGATGCCCCACATCTGGGACTTCACTTGCGACAGTCCAGTAATAGTCAGCTAGCATTGCAGAGTTCCATTTGCCTTGGTATCGTTTCTCCATTGTCGAAATATCCTGGTGGAATCTCTCTCCATGTTCATCACTTAGTGCGCCACAGTTTTCCCGGAAAAAATCCAAGAGAGAGAGTGAAGAAAGTGTGTTTTTAATGACACGTTGCAACTTAATTTATATGATGACAGGGGGATATGCATGTGTTGTTGAGGCGGATCCCAGGGTTTCCCCCATCAGCCGCCGTCGTACATCTTGTGTAGAAACTTACGCCCGAACCGGCTATTTTTATGTAGTGTTTTGGATGTGTAAGTGTAGTGATATGGTGTGTTGTTATGTTTTCGGCCGGTATCTGGCTTTTAGCAGATGGGAAGTAGCAACGCCTGGTCACCACGTCCCAACCCCTATCCCCGCCACGTGGAGGCGGCCAGATCTACTATCACTTGCTAGATTAACCCAGGGCAAAATACCCGAGAGAGCCCAAATTAGGATGAAATGAAAAGGCTATAGAAGGAGGAGTTTGTTAGCTGGAGAGGTAGGAAAGAATAGAAGAGAGAAGGATCAAACAGAGGAACCCTCCAATAGTTAGTAGGTAGAAGAAATAAAGCAAGACTAAAGGAGATAGAGGTGGAGAAGTGGACTGATTTCTCATGCTATGGGAAATAATCCCATGGAGGATCCCATCCTAGAAGCTAAGATTAGCAAGATTTTTTGAAATATAATTATTTCTAATCTCTTGTAGACATTGCTCCTAGCACATAATTTTTTTTTACCCGAATCACGCTGTAAACAGGTTCCATGTCTTCAGAAGAACACCAAGAATTTACACACACTAGATACAGGAACACGTTCAATGTCCAGCAGGGTATATTTGATTACAATGAGTGTCCAATCCTCATCAGCTTCTGATAAAATTATCAAAAATTAGAAAGTCTAAGCTACTCTCTTCTTTTAAAAGCACGTGAGGCAAAGGTGTTCAGTGCTATAAATGCCACTTGAGATCGGATAAGCGCAGGTTTATTTCCCATTGTGAAGATATCTGAAACAAGTGCAATTCACGCCTGTAGTCTTGATAATATTGACAATCGAAAATAATGTGGTCAACATTGTCTTCCTGTAGATAGAGACAAAGCGGGGTAGGAGACAGTCCTAATTTGAATAATTTGCTATGAATACTCCCGTGGCCGGTAAGTAAAAATGTACCATGCAAGCCAGGTGCAGACTACAAAGATTCTCTCTTTCTGAACTCCTTCACCGAAGGTAAAAACTCTCTGGTCACCATTCCAAGTTCCGAAGCTGACCAGTCTCTTTGCCATTTATCTACATAAATGGAACGAAGCCTTCTTTTTTCAGATGTTCAAGAAGCATCTAGGTATGATGACAGAAGGTTTTTCACAAGCTGTTTATAATTATCTGCTTTGGTGTTTCTCATAAAGTTTGTTGCTAAAGTTTGCAAGCATCCCAGGCCGCTTCCTCATCATCATGGAGGATCTGGACAAAATTTTTGTCCTTGAGAAGATTCTGTATGTGTGGGCTAATGTACATGTCGTCCTTTATTTTGTCCTTACTTAATTAGTCTTGGAAATTTTTCCTTGAGATATTTGAAAGCTAGTCCATCTTGATTCATGGACTTAACAAATTGTTTCTTATGAGAATACAGCGCTCTAATGTCAGATTCACAAAGAAAACATCAAAATTTTATGTTTCCCCGCTGTATTCATAACAAGATGGCAATAACTTTTAAGTTACTGCAAATATGCCATTGTCACTCCTTTTAGTTGATGTAGTTAATAAGAGGCTTCATGTTATCGTATGATCCTTTCATATGAATTGCATGGCCTATTGGCATTGATAGTCGTACGTTGCCATTATGTAGTAGCACCTTTTAAACCAAATTTAGAAAAATCTATAACGTCTCCGGTCTTGAGGGTTGTGGTCAATGTTAAGTGATTTAAACCATTGATTTCAATGCAGGCGAGAAGGTTATTTTCCATTTTAAAAAACAGTTAAATCCTTTTGGCGGCACCGGTATACAGACACTTTAACATTATCCCGTTTTCCTTCTTGAAAATACCCTGCTGAAGAGGTGGTACCATACAAAAATAACAGTCCGTTATATTATTATCATTTGTTTATTCCACAAAAGGAACCATCCCTGGACTGCTAAGTGCCAGGAGGGTGCTAATTACATAGCAGGATACGAGATACTACGGGCAGTGGGTTACATATGCTGATAGTCTCGACCCGAAATATTATATTTTATATTTAATATATATTTACTCATTAATAATTCTTTACATACATTATACACATCATATAATTACAAATTAGTAATTCAATATTAAATCATCATATAATTACAAATTAGTAATTCAATATTAAATCATCATATAATTACAAATTAGTAATACAGTTTATATTTACACAACTGTTAGTCAAAGTATATTTTTTCTGTCAATAGTTTACCAAATTATTATTGTTCTTAAAGCAGAAAGGTATGTTGTCATTTTGCAGCCGATTCATATTTCGATAAGTCTATAAGAATTCTGAAAAATCTCTTTCCGGTATGTTGCCCCATCACAGAATTTTTCGGCATCTATGTGCAGACAGTTAAATATTTTTGCTGTATTTGATGGGAAGAATCTTTGCAGGCTACCGAGATTGTTCAGGATTGGATGCAGTGGATGATTTACTCCTCTGCAATGTCTAGCAGTGGCGAGAGTTTGACTAGAACATTATCTAGGGTTGGCGCATCCACTCTGCCTGTGAGCATTTGTGCGAGAGTGTGTATGTTCCTTTTAATTGTCCGCTGCATCCAGGGTGTGATAATGAGGTTTGAGTAGATTATGGCCCTTGAGATGGTAAAAGGTTGGCCAGCAACTCTGTTAAGCCATCGCAAGAACCAGTACTCGATTTCAAGGACGGACTTATAATGTGAATCAGGAGCTGAGGACCAGATTCGAGAGGCGTACATTGGAATTGCCAGGACACACTTTAAAATGTTCTTGGTTGCTAGCTGAAGGTCCCTCTTTCCTACCAGTTCGTGTCTAGTAGCCCATAAAACAGCTTATATTTTTGTCTTCATATAGGTGAAGTGTTGAGCAATGGCGAGTCTGTCATCCTACTTAAGACCTAGGTCCAGGTGAGAGTGCACTTTTTCCACGACCCGTTCGCAGAGATCGAGATGTTATTTTTCTTTTGTTTGTTAATTATGGTCATTTGGGCAGACTTCTGTGCATTAATACGGAGCCCAATGCAATCCAGATAGCTCTTAATTTCTCGGATTATGCTATTCGCCATCTGGCAAATACTTTCTGCTAATTCGTGGTCTTTGACCGAGATGAAGAATTTCACATCGTACCGAGCAAGAAACGGCTCCAGGGTGGCCGCGAAGAAGGTAGCCGATATGATCTAAAGGCTCTCTCCATATCATACGCACGGGAAAAGCATTGAGCAGCCTTTGTGATTTACCACTGCAGTGATTAGAAGCACAAGTATTATTACAGGAAATATAAGGGCTTTTCCTTGGTCCTCGCAGCCAAAATAACAGTTCTATGCTTATTATTATTATTATTATTATTATTATTATTATTATTATTGGAGTAAAGGGCACGCTTCTGTGATTCAAATGTCACTTCACCACAAACGTAAAAAAATTATCCGCCCTATTACTTATATGACATGCTAAATTTTAAGATTTTGCTCAGTCCAGAACAAGTATAGCACGGACAGATGATGGCGTCAGACTACCGGCGTGTCTAGACAGGAAATAGTGTGACTCGGAACCAGTGGCTTCAGTGTTTCCACACAAACTGTAGCTCAAGGCCAAATTTTCCCAAAAATCAAAGTGGCATGTATAGTATCATCAGAACTAGAGCTAATAATCGATTTTAACTCTCATATTCGTATTTAGCACATTAATATTAGTCGAAATTGACTTAATTTTATTACCGAAATATTTTAGCTGTTGACCAGTGTTAATTAAAGTGCTTTGGATCAATATTGAAAACCTCTCGTCTAATTGCATTTTTCAATTCTAATAAATTCAAAGTGTGGGTTTTGCTCGTTAAACGGTTTTCAAGAAGCCCCATAGGTAAAATTCTCCGGAATTTAAATCGAGGCATCGCAAGGGGCATTTAACCTCAAACCCCGCTGCCAAAATGCTTCTTGAGAATGCTAGTAACGACAATGAAATGAGGTTGTGTTCCATCTTGCTGGAATGTGGTTCTGTGAAGAATGCTTTTCACCTAATTCAAACTAAATGCTCAAAAATATCGTGGCACGTCTTTCACCAGTTACTATAACTAAGTAATCCACTAATTCTTTCTTAAGAAATATGGGCCAATTAAAAATCGCGTTGGCGAACTATTTCCGGCTCGAGTCCCAAAAATTTAGCTGAAACAAAAAATTAGAAAAAAAAAAGTTACAATTAATAAATAGTTTTTATTGTTATTATAAAATGATAACAATTGAAAGTTTCTGACTTTGTTGCTACACAATTTTGTGCTCGATTTCACTTAGGTTTTCATCTCCAGATGTGGCTTAAAGAATATGAAACAAAATTATATTCAAACAAAAAAAAAAAAAAAAAACTTTATTCACATACTATTTTTAAATGTCCGCGTGCCGGTGTAGTTTCCTTGGTTTGCCATCGCTGTTCTATATCTCAACTTTTGCGTCACGGAGAAAAGGGATTTCTTTCGCTAAAGGGACACAGTTTTGGGTATTAACAGTGTCATGGTTGTAGAAGTGAACTTTGTGTGTTGACGCCATATCAGCTAATCAGTGTAGGCATTCCTCTATTATGAATAAACAAATGTTAGCAACATAAACCTAATTATTTCATTCAGAGGTATTAATTGCACAGAGATTTGATCTTGTAGCCTACTGACGCAGTTTTTGGACACGAAATAAAGCTTCCAACGTAGCTTCAATGTCTGTCTATCCTTATTTATTTATTTTTTTTTTTTTTTACTGAGTGCAGTGAGTGCTTTGTAGCACGGACCAGAAATTTTCTTTATCATGTTTGCTATTCTGTAGGTATTACAAGACAAAGAATCTCCTAAATGATATACAATCTTCCACTGTTAGATCCATTAGACCCCATCCATTTTATCACCCAGATTTCTTTAATTATAAGCGTGGTAGAATATTTTGCAGTGGTAGAATCCTGCATGATGGTTAGCTGATTGAAAATAAAAATGTTAAATTCATCATAATAATCTCTTTTATGCTCACTCTACATTCTGTCTTTGTTTCAATATTATTGAAAACTTTAGTTTTAATTTGGCGTGGCTTCAAAAATGGAATTCGTGCCATCAAGTTAAAAATGAGATATGATTAGTTTTTCAACAATTGTGAAGATAAGATTTGACAGTTTATGATAATTATCTGCTATTATGAACAAAATTAGATTTTCATGAAGCTAATTAGATTCTTGTATAAATTTTATTTCTTATTTAATCCATATACTTTACGTTTGGTCCTATAAAATTAAAGCTGTAGCGTCTCAAATACATTTAAATGGTTTGAACGTTGTGAATTGAGTACTGTAAGGAGGGAAAAGTAAATCACATTAATATTTTTAGCAGGTGATTTTCTACTGCTTTGAACAAAATTACTTTGCTAGGCAGAATACATATTCTCTGCCCTTGCACTATTAGTATAGAGGTCTATATGAAAAATTCGATATAAACATCTGGATATACGAGGGGGTATCAAAAAGTTCGTATCCTGTTCTAGAAAAAACATTAGTAGGAAGATGCCGTTTTTAATATAAGTTGTCTACATTTCAATAACTAACATGTGAAATTTCATTCCCGCAGGTGATCGTACACCGGCGGTGGAGCCCGGAATCTGAGGAAGAACGCTATGGTTGACAAAGTGGAGTATCGAGCAATGATCAAGTTCCTGCATTTTCAGGGCAAGAAATCTCAGGAAATTGACAAAAAAATGAAAGCTGTGTATGGGCAGAATTATCCATTCTGTTATACTATAAAAAGGTGGAAACGGGACTTCCAGTGCGGTCGTACAAGCGTCTTTGACGAGCTAAGAGAAGGGAGGCCATTAACATCCACAGACAGTGAGACGGTTGCAAAGGTTGAGCAGCTGGTGCTGAGTGACAGACGTGTGAAAATTCATTTCATCGCATATGCAGAAGGAATTAGTTATGAGTCTGCCCACAGAATTTTGCATGACCATCTGCACATGTCTAAGGTCTCCGCACGATGGGTTCCAAGATTGCTGACGCCTTTGGAGAAGCCGTTGCCACCACCAACTTTGTTGCCCAAGTGCGGCTTCGAACTAATGCAGCACACCCTATTCTCCTAACATAGTACCGTCAGACTTCATATTTCGAGACATGAAGAAACGTCTCAGGAAGTGATCAATAAAGTGGAATCGTGGTTGAGTACGGATTTCTATGATCAAGGCATTAAACAGCTGATCCATAGATGGGAGAAATGTGTTACTATACATGAAAAAGGATTAAAGTTCCTTCTATTGTTGAAGTTTCACTTTTCTAGGGTTATTATTTCTAGGTAAGGGTACGAACTTTTTGATACCTCCTGTTATATACTCTTAGTAAGGTAGGTGTAATTATTATTCGTCAGTGATTTGATGAAATATTTGGTAAGAATTTATTTTAAAAAGTAATTTAAGAATAGAGGATCCTTTATAGCAGGGGTGGGCAACAGCCGGCCCGCGGGCCACATCCGGCCCGCGACGATGTTGAATCCGGCCCCCTCGGTAAATGCATAAATAAATATAGAAAATATATAAATATTTAAATAAATAAATATAGAAAATCCATACCTGACTACACTCGCCGTAAACGTTCGGCTTAATTCGGTTCAATCGGGAATCGCGGCTTGTACAACAGTAACCAAGTGACTCTACGCACCGTCAAAGAGTTATTTCCTAATTATTATTGTAGCATCGATCGAACGAAGTTCCTTTGGGTTTGGCTTCTTATTGAATAAAATAATATTGGTGCGAGATATTTTATGTTTTATGCCTTTTATAATTATTACAATTTTTAATTTAATATAATTTATAGCCCATAAAATGAGCCAATTAAAAAAAAAAAGAAAAATTGATGCCGAATGCCGCATTTTCAATGATAATTGGACATTCAGATATTTTTTTTATAAATACATTAATAATTTGGTAATTCGAGTAATATAACATTTTTTTAGGTTCTGATTTTTTTTATTAAATCGTTCAATCTATTCCGGCCCGCATCATGATGCGAAAATTTCATTCGGCCCGCTGACGAAAAAAGTTGCCCACCCCTGCTTTATAGCATTGCCCTTGGATAATTGCGGTTTCACTTGACATAGTCTTGTGCATTAAGACCGTTGCTATGTTTGGTTTTTGTTTCTCATATGAAAAAAAAATATATAATAATAATAAATAAATAATAATAATAAATTTTCTATACTCAGCGAGTACCACAATGGCAGGGGAGTTTCACAAGACAGAGAGAATATAAGAAACAGAACGTATTTAATAGTCACGTGAACTTAAAATACCTCACTCAAAGCACTTGTATGTACCTTCGCACCTGACCACGGGGTCATGATTGTACTGCACAACACATAAACGTAAATTGTCTTTCACTTGTTTAATTAAGTTGTCCTGACTGCTAGCTTATGCACGTGGTAGCTTATGCACTAGATTGTACACGTGGTTTAACAGTAAAGTAACCAAACTAATTTTATCTGAATACTTGTCAACACGAGTTAAGTGACCTCGTTAGATCATAATCTAACGAGGATTATAATCCAAGTCATGCAATAACATTATTATTTTTTTGCACGAGTCATGAATCGTAAAAAGAATCGTTTGGATTCAGCATAGTTTACAATAAATCCGTAAACAGCCATTGACTGAGGATTTTATAAGTACATTAGTGTATAACCGGTCATATAACAATGGGAAAAATTAGTGTGCAAATCAGCCCTACAACAGATCTGTTTTACATACTTCTTCTTTATGTATATCTTCCTTGCGAATTCTCCTAACCTTATGTTTTGCAGTATAAACAAGTCCAGGAGTAGTATAAACAAGAAAATTTGTTTTTATAAGTTTTTTATTTTTTTTATTTAATTATTTTTTGGAAGGTGGTTACAGATTATTTACCATAGACTCTCCATATGGACACTCTTCCCCTAAACTCATCATATCTACTGTATTTTTTTTTTTCTTTCTCTCTGTGTGTGTGTGTGTGTGTGTGTGTTGTTTCTTACAATAGAACACACAGCTACGCAACCGACGCTGTCGTCTTTCTTTGGATAGTCAATTTCTCTTCCGGTTGTGTTTTGAAATTGTGTGATCACATGAAATTGTATTGAAAGGGAAAAATATTGAGTAAACAAGCCATAGAAATATGTTGAAGAATACTTCAAGATGGACATTCAAACGCTAATAAGCTCAGAGTCCCACAATGAAAAAAAAAAAAAAAAAAAAAAATCACTTCATCTATTTGGAACCATTGTGATCGACTGAGGCTACATGTTATCAACCAATGCTTGCCATACCGCGAGGCGCTTTTCGAACTTGCTTACCAAGACATCACAGCGTGAGTTCATATTTCTACTGTGACAGGTCGACGTCAGAGCAATAGCCAAGTTTCTATTGTTGCAAATAATTGGCTAAGTGCCAATTTAGCGTGATACATAGAAATATTTGGTTTATGATATTAATTAATACATTCCTGTAGGCTGCTTTCATGATTGTCAGCGATTAAATTTATATACGCAATCGTTAAAAAAATGCTATGATAGAAGGAAAGTATGCGAAGAATTTTTTCAGTTCTGTTTTTGACGATTTCAGTCAGTTTATCTACATAATGTAGGATGCAGTAAGACAATATAAGAAGTTTTTTTCAATGATAAACGAGGCCCTTTTTCGTTTCTATCATTTGGAGCTACTCATAGGGTTAAGCTCAATTTCTCACCTACTCATAAGGATAACTCAGTTTCCTTGAGATTGTAATCTTTCCTACTATCCTTCAAAGTCCTATTCATTAGTAGTTCTTCAGAAATGGAGAATGTAAGACAGGTGCGAATAACCTAAGGTCACTTAAAGTTGCCCTACTTATAAAAAATATATATATCACATGGGAAAACACATAGCCTGCAGCTTCAATGAATAAATTGCATACAACCGGAAGAGAGATTGCATGCAATTACCTTGAAATAGCATCTGAAAGAACTACGAAAAAGAGATGAGAGAAAGATACAGAAACAAAAAAAAAAAAAAAAAAAAACCCTTCAAGAGAAAAACCGATAATTTATAAACCGGTTCGAGCAAGTTAAACAAAATAAGGCAATGAAACTTAAAAAGGAGATACGGTATATTTCTTCAATTTCTTTTTTCTGCGAAAACCATGAAAACGGAAAAAAATAGAATGAAAGAGAAAGTAGAATCAAGGAAGCAAAAGGGGAAAAAAGTATACGAGACTAAAATAAACAGTTTTCGAATGAAAGAAGATAAATAACGGCGATTAAAAAAATGGGAGGAATCTAAAATGAAGAAGAGAAAGAAATGAAACTGTGATCGAAATATTGCATATCGAAGCATTAGGAAAAAGGATAAACATGCTGATGAATGTTTTAAGTTTCATCAAACGTACAGTGAAACCTGAAAGTCTGTAACATCGCCAGAATTGAGGACGACTAATACGTTGCCTTAAAAGTTGGGGAGACGGGTGGGAAGGTTATATTCTGTCTCTTTTCTTCCTTAAACGAATAATTTTTCTGTCTAATAATCTTCCTTTTCCTAATCATTTTTCTGTTTAATTATTTATTTTTTCTTAAATGAACCATATCTTTGCTTCGTTATCCTAGCTTCCCTAATTTGACTGCTTTAAGTTGGGTGTGTTTGTGAGGGACTTCGTTGTTTTTGGCACTTTTGAATGACTTTTTTATGTTTACTTGGCAATCTGAATCCAGACTTTTTTTTAATATAATAGCACATTGCATCTTTGCATTTCAGGAGTCATAAAAATTTCAACTTTAGTTGTAAAATCTAAAATCCAATATATATAATGACCATTATCATCTACTTTCTGGTTTTACGAAACTTTAAAATAAATTCCAGGTTTGCACTGCAGGAATAAAAGGTTTGAATTTCGTCAATGACGCGAGGAATATTATCGTTTTTTTTTTTTTGTTTTTTTTTTTTTTCACACATAAGTTAGTCGGCCTCAGTCAAGGGTTACATAGTTTTTTTCTCCCAAAAACTACATTTTTACGTCCAGCAAGCAGCAAACCGACCGACCGAAGAATGCACGCAGTTACAGACACGATATACTGATATCTTGTAGCTTTAATTGCTTAACACACAAATACTTAATTAATAATCTAATGATGTATCCAATTGAACACTTTTATACCACGTATGAAACTGCTGCTAACTCCTAATTTGAGATGTGCTAACTGCAGACAAACAGTTAAAAATAAACCGAATTAAAGAAACAATTAAACTTCAAGTAAAAAAAAATATCCTTAAAATAAAATAAGAAGCCGGAGCCAGTACTCAACCCAGGATGCAAAGTGACATAGAATCCTGCAAAGACAAAGCGCAACCGCTGCCTGGATTAACGCTAGGAAACCATACCCATTCACTAGCTCATATTTTGATTTCATTTACTTGAATGTCCATTGAAAGTACACCCACTGGGGGTGTCTGCAATCCTCCTTTACAAAATTAAAGTGTTATTGTGCGAATAGGGTACATGATACAAACCAGAAATCACTTCCAGTTGATAGAGGATAAATAAATAAATAAATTTTCTGTTTATACTCCGGCGCGACAACCAAGTCAGAGTAGAGTTTACAATAAATCGCCAGTTCAAATATTTATCGTATTTAGTAGTCACGGGCTTGAACCCTAGATGTGCGCGCTGCATCAGATGGCAGTATAATCGCAAAACTGTAGTTAATGATTGAATTTACCAACAAAATTCCATCCTTTTCGTTTTGTCGTCATCGACGGCATCTTCTTTTCGTCCTCAGACGGCGACGTAACACATTACGACTGACATATCGTACGGATTTCCCTGGGCTTTGCGTAAAAGTTCCTTGAACCAGTTTCACTGCGTCCTCCCTCACTTCAATTCATCTGCCATTTGGGCTGGGATGATTGTACAAACATGCGTCCTTTATGAATTTTGCGTACCATTGCAGAACTGCAGGTGTACTCGATACCTTCAGTTTCTCACCTTTAACCAGGGAGGTGAGAAATCTACCCGCACTCTTTCCTCAAAGGGACATCAGCGCTTGTGAATGTTGGAAACGGATCGTATTTCAGTCATTGACCGTTGTCCAGCAAAGTGCTAATTGATGTTCTTATATGATCCCTACCAATAAATAGCCAATTGAACTCAAAGTAATGAAGAAAAAAATATGCCCATGAAGTAAAAAGTATAGATGGCCACGCTATCTGTAGGTTAAATAAGAAAACATAACAAACCAATATCCCTTTTAAGAAAGATGTAAATGAATAAATTCAAATTAAACTAAGGCCAATGAATGGCGACCCTTTTAAAAAAAGGGTCGCCATTCATTGACCTTAGTTTAATTTGAATTTAGTTTAGACCTGTCTGAACTAAATTCAAATATGCAAATAAACATTTAAATAAATCATTATAAACATATTTAGTATAAATAACTAAATTAAAAAAATCAAATGATCCGTCAAAGCTTCTGTTTCTATTTTATTTCAAGGTTTATAACCACACCACGCGTTTCATATGTTTTAATGTATTCTATCATTTGTTTAAGTTAATTAATTAATAATTTGATTCCAATTTAGATGTTTATATTAAATTTGTTTATTGTGATTTAGTTAAATGTTAATTTGCATATTTGCATTTGGCTTAGACCGGTCAATTTAATGCATCGATGTTTAAATTTGCTTTTTTTGTTGTTGTGTTTGCTCAGTTAACCTATGGAGAGCGGTGACTATGACATACTTTTTTGCTTCTTAAGTTTGAGATCTCTTCATTATTTGCCATCTGGTTAGGATCATATAGGGATATCCATTGGCACTTTGTTGGACAGCAGACAATGACTGAAATATGATCTTTTTGGAACTCAGAACAGACGTGTACCTTTGAAGAGGTGTTGCTTCTGTGTTCCTAGTTCTTTCTATTTTTATAAATTTACAGAAAGTGCTGCTCATTCTTTGATGGGTGTGCGTGTGCTTCTCCTTGGGTCGAGGATCATGCGTTCCTGCTAACGGAGGTGAGTGTTTCTTCGCTTCTTTATTTTTTGTTTTTTTTCCCAGGCTATTTGTATCTTTCGTATGTGGCCAGAGAAAAACTTGGTAATTGCCAATTACAAAAAACTTCAAGATTTAGGTTTCAAGGCCTTGGTTTTATTCGGGAAGAACAGGAGGATCTAGATCTCGGTGCTTGCGGACACCATGCATATCATTGGCTTACATGACAAGAAAGTAATGTACCTGCGTACGTAAATTAAAATGCCTTGGCTATGAACACTGTGATTATCAATAAGAACTGTTTTACTCTGTTTATGACACCACCCTCACCTCTCTGCCCCCTCACTGTAGGCGGTAGCAGACGTGTTCAAGAAGATGTTTCCGGACACGCCTGACCTACTTTGCGCGTTCTACCTACGTACTCCTAAGAGAACCTTCTTTTGAGAACTGCTCCTAAGAGGAAAGTGAGTCGTAATACGAGGAAAGTGCGTTTCCAGGGGGGGGGAGGAGGCTGAGTGTTGTCATAAGAGGAAGCTAGTAGCTGAATATTTGAGTATTTAACCGCAACGTGATTTTTCCTTTCCCAACCAGGTGACTTGATTATTAGGATCCTGTAATTAGTATAGGCAATAGTGCGAGTAAGGTATGGCCTATTTATTTGAAACTAGTGTATAGTTTGGTTATCAGTGCAGCCTTTAGGCAGTGATTAATTATCTCTGTAATATCAATGAGGTTTATGTCACCTTTACGGTAATTAAGCTTCCTGCTTCCCATTATTTTATTTCTGTTTTCGCGAAAGTTAAAACCATGAATTATGAACCAGGCCTTAATTACACAAAAACAAAAAAATACAAGAGAAAATTAGAGATTTTTTTCTTGAAATTCATATTGTCTCAATGAAATTGTTTAGTTCAACGCATTACACATCCAAGTTGTGATTCTATGTTTACTAATTTCAGGAGTTTTTAACCAGGGAGGTGAGAAGGCTTCCCAAAAATAGGGAGGCTTTGTTTCAGCATTTTCTTTGCTTCACCTGTTTTTGGCTCAATTTTTTTAAATGGGTAGAACGCGGCTTTAAACAAAATAGTCTCTTCACAATTTCATTTTCTAACCACGAATTTAATTTCCAAATTTTGCAATAAGATGGTAAATGAGGTGGAAGGTTAAATTTGGAAAGCAAGTGATTGCACAAAAAGATTAATAATATCTTAGTTGATTGAGAAATATCTTAGCTTCTTTATTGATGAAACTACTTCTTCGCTAAAGTCCTGGAATCAAATCTATCGCAGAATTCGAGTTTGGAAGCCGGAACACTCATCCGGCTTATCATTCACGTCGATAATACGAGTTAGCTGCCTTCTACACGGATTATCCTGACAAGCATTCCGTTTTGTTAAATTTTGTCATTAGGAACATGCTGTTTATGTTCAGTCTGCTAGACACTGAATTTTCTCTTAGCACAGTATAATGTCTAAACGCTAATTTTAATATTCAGTTTAAAAATTCCAGCCCGAATACGATAATAAAAATCTTCTGGCGAAATGTCAGAAGTGGGGTCATCCAAGAATCTATTTTTGGACCACTCTTTTTGATTTTCATAAACAACATCTAGGAAGGGACAGATGGCGTGATGTTAAAATTTGCAGACGATGAAAAGATTGGAAGAGTCACTAATGATCAGTGCTAAGCAGCGCTCCTTCAGATGACTTCAATACGACTTGAACAGACTTCAAGAATGGTCAGAAAAATGGCAGGTATGTTTTAATGGAGCAAAATACAAGGTCTTGCGCTTGGGAATTAACAACCCAAAATAACTTATTCACTTGGTGGGATTGAATTAAAAACATTAGAGGAACTGGTAGTTAGGATACGGACAAATATGAAGTTCTCTGAGTAGTGTAAACAGGCGGGCAGGAAAAGGAAAGCCCAGGTGTCCTATCGATGATTTATCGAACAATATCTTGTAGGGACAGGGAGGTCATAATCTCACTATATAAGGCAATTTTAAGATCGAATTTGGAACACTGTGTCTAAGAAACCGTCTGAAAAAAGACATTGAGCTTCTTGAAAGGGCAACTCGCGTGGTGAGATCGGCAAAAGGCAGAAGTGACCTGATTGAGGTTATATGGCTCTGAGAGGAGTTAGTAAAATGAAGGCGGAATTTTCACTATTATAAAGAATTACAGAAGTAGGGACCATAAATTAAACTTACAGGGGCAAGGGGTTTAGACTAGATAGTAGGAAGCTTTCTTTTATTCAGAGAGCTGTTAATCACTGGAACAAGTTGCCTCCGCAGGTAGTCTAGGCTGACAATTGTAAGGAATTCTAAAGTCAACTGGATAGTTACCTACGTGAGGAAGGAAGCACATAATATGCATTTTCTTATCTTTTTCTTTTTTTTTTTTTTGACCTGTACAGCAAAAGCCTAATGCTTCTTTGCACTATATGGCTAATACTAATAAAGGTCCACACTGCAAATTTCCTAACCTAAATATAAGCAAGATAGTGCCTTTTTTATGAATCTAAAACTGAGTGTAATACAGTAGAGTTTCACTATTCCCGCATTGATCCTAGTATTGCTTAATTCGAGGACAATTCTGACAAAAAAAAAAAAAAAAGTTATACCCACTTCGAAATTATAAAATAGCTAACGTTGTTTTAGCCCTTTCAGAGTTCTCTTCTGTTGTTGTGTGACTGGAAGCGTGTATTATTATTATTTTTTTTAAACGAATTGGTTGTGCCCTATAAACAGCTGTGGGGGGTGGAATGAGAATTCAATTTTTATTATATTCTGGGGAAATAGAAGCTTTATAATTTCTGTAATTAATAAATCTCATTAAACTTTCAGACCCACCTCTTTTAACTTTGTATTTCCCAGTTTATTTCCCCCCTAATTTATCCCCCTCCACATTAACACCTGACTTGTATACTGCACAGAAGATCACAAATTCTGGGGGAATAGAAGTTCGTGTATGTCTCCTCTGGACTGGCTGAGTATTCATGATGACTCATACTACACTTGATAAACATATATAATATTGTTTATTCACAGTATATACATTAAAAGAATATCTCATACATCATCAATTGGGTATTATGTTAATTACTATCATTATATGTGTGCTAAGATGTAAAGATAATCACAACTCATATATCATGTCTCTTCATGTCTTTCTGCCTTTTCTCCTTCCTTGCTTATTAACTTATCTTTGTGATGAAGTACATATATCTATATCTTATGAACTTTCTCCTTCCCTTTATGCTAAACAATATCAAATCAACTATCAACTAATTTAAAACCTTCCCTAGAGTCCTTTCCTTCGAATCAAGCTTAAAACTATTATCTGGTACTTACATAACAGCTTAGGGGGGTCACTCTTTACACAACCTTTTTCTCTGCTCAGGGGCGGCCATCATCATCAATATAGGGCATCATCAGACTCCTACTGGAATTAGTCATCGGCTAAAGAACTGCTGCTCATCTACAGGAATTCTCCTTCGTTCAGGAACTCACTCTTTTCTCCATAAATGGGTTGCTCTGACCCACTTTGGGCGTCTGATCAGCTCGACGATACTGGGGTGCATAATAAAATTATCAAGACTCTCCTTACTGCTTTAACGAGAAGCCAGACTGTATAACTCTTCCTTATCTTTCTATACCTAGACTTTTCGATCCTTATCACTCAGCACCAGCATATGTGTTTCCATCTTTCATTGGGCATCTCCTTCCTATTTCTACGTTGCGGCTGACCTCTCCCAGAACTTGCCTAACGAATTGTCTATGCGACAAACTGCTTCAATTCCCACTCCCACATTCCAGTGATTCACAAGAACTCCTACCTTCTTCAAAACTTCCTACAATTCCAGAAAACTCTAAAACTCTCTCACTGCAAAAACTCCCTTAAATTAATTTCTCTGTCCGCTACTCTCCAGCGATTCTCCCGGCACTTCTCGGGATTTCTTTCCAGCCGCACATCACTCAGGCACATCCACAGGAACTCTCAAAAACGTCCAAAACTGCCCAAACTGTCAAAAAACTCGGAACTCTCCTGTTCCATCTCCTTTTTGCTTCAGCCACCCCTTCTATTCTGATCCAATCGTACTTCATTCTTCATCATCCCTTTATTCTCATTCGCTCTCTCCCACTTCCGTCGTTTCCTTGGCCCTTCCCTTTCCTGGGGAAACATCCGACTTCTCGAAATTTCTAGAAGCTTCGATGAACTTCCGGATGTCTAGAAATTTCTAGTATTTCCTTGTGATCATTCCGATGCACTTACCCCTTATTAGTCCACTCTGTTTTTTTTCTCTACCGCTCCTTGAAATCAGTAAGTGCTCAAGGAGTCGGTTTGTTTTATCCAGCAGCTAGTAATTTCCACACCGTGTATGCCGCATCCAGGGTCCCCTCCATCCTCTTAGTCTTTAAAATTCTTCCTCTCCGCAAGGGGAGTCGGTTTCCTTGTTCTTTTCTTCCAAAGAGCTGCCCACTTTCTGTTTATAGCGACTTGAACTGTCCTTACCGTGCTCCCATTGTACTTTTGTGCCCTGTCCAGCTATCCCCCGTTGTTACGCTAATCCTCCCATACTTAACTGTACGGTACAGAGCGATCGCAATCTAAGCTGAAAATCATCCTATGTAAATAATATTATTTATTATATATATTTTTTTCTTGTTATGTTATAATATTTATTTCCCTAGGATAAGTGTAAGAATTGGGTTCTTACACAACCACTAGACAAGAAGGGCACCCTCACTATATTGAGAACATAACAAAAACATTAAATTCAAAAGGCATAACATTTTATAATATATAATTCTTCCGTAACAACAAAACAAGCTTAAAATAAATCATAATCATATTCTTTAAAATTGATTTTGTTAATAGAATGAAGTTAAAAGTACACTGAGTCAGTCAGGTTCACAGTTTATCCTAGGAGTTCTTAATTAATTTGGCTCCACGAACGGACAGGTGGATATTCATTAATGTTGGGAGAGGGGTATCAATCTACTAGCCTTTTCAATAATAGTAAGACGATCTAAAATGGATGCGCTAAGTAAATAATTCAAACTCTCCGCCAGGTAGTCATTTATGAGTCGGGCCTTTTTCGAGGAATTGGTGGTACGCACAGCCATGTTTGCTTATTTTTACAGAATTGCTTATTGTCCATATCGCAGCATACGTTTTGGATTTGCTATTGATAAGGTGTCATTGGAAGGTTAACCCTCATCCCACATGCGACCGAGATGAATATGTGTCTTCACCTTCGGAATAAACGAGGCAATTTATTATTGATATAGCGTTTACTGGTAAACTCCACTTTTGGTTACTCAGGTTTTCTAGACTAGCACGCAGAGGAAGTCACGGGTCATTTATGTTTCTCCCGGCCAACCTAGAGGTGATCAATTTGTCCACCTTGGGCGCGCCAAGACGTCCTGTGATTAGCTGAGTTAACGTCAGTATGTTGCGTGCTACCATTAATTACCTCCATGTGGTAACTTCCAGGTTTGTATATAAAATTGATCTAGAGATGGTATATGGTTTCTCTGCAATCTAATTCATCCATCTCAAAAGCAAGTATTCGGTGTTGAAGAACTTCCTAAGGTGCGTTTGGGGCGGAGGGCCAAATTATCGATACATACAAAGATATTGGATACAAGCCTCTTTGGATATACCTAGAGGTGAGCTTAGTATCACGAATACCTGTTAGCTCTAGTCTTATGGTCCATATCGCGGCATACGTTTTGGATTTGCTATTGATAAGGTGTCATTGGAAGGTTAACCCTCATCCCACATGCGACCGAGATGAATATGTGTCTTCACCTTCGGAATAAACGATCTATCGATTGCAATCTTTATGTTGTTCTGGATCCCTTTCTTGGTGAATGTCATTTGGGCTGTTTTCTGCAGATTTATGTTAAGTCGAATTGATGATATTGATGATGATATTTCTGCATCGTTGAATCTTTGCGTTTGCCTGCTAGTATATGGGATAAGACTCAAAGGCGGCGAATAGGACTGCCGATGGAACACCTCCCTTTGGAAATTATGCATGTGTCAAGATTGTCTTGACACATGCTCGAAAATTCGTTGTATTATAGTAAATATATTTCCAGTAATATTAAAATAGTATTTTAGGATTAGGATTAGCGCTGGAATCGCTATTCTGTCATATGCAGCTCTGATATCAAAGAAAATTACATCTAATTGTGTCCTATTATTCATTGCTTGCTGGATCCGAAATAGCGTATCCATCAGTTTTTTTTTTTTTTATTACGGACCTGCCTTTAATTACTGTGTGCAAGTAGGGAGATCTGTATGATTTCAATTGTCTAATAAATGGTTGTAATACTCATAGTAGAACGAACTTCGTCTTAACTGCGAGTTGTCTTTGTATTCTACTACTTTTAAACAAAAAATTAGGTTTTACATCCTGAATCACACATTATTGAAAACGAACTAATAATTAAATATGGAATTTATCATCACTATTGTTCTTCAGCTAACGATTTGACCGCTCTCATGAAATAGGTAATTCGTAATTGATTTACGTTCAGAATTATCTCTTCTATAACAGGTGTACTTCAGGTTCGATCTTTGGGTCATCTGTTTAATATCAACAATCTAGCGGTTATCTTTTTCTTTTTTTTCTCCCCTAGAAGGTCATGACGTTGATCTGTACCGACGATGTACGCTGATCACTGATTACTTAGCATTACAGTCAACTTTTCTAAAGATTATTTTACTTTGGTTAATAATAACAAATTCCCAATTAATATCCCTAAATGCAATACTATAACGCAATACTTTATTCAGTACATGTTTATCAAATTAAATGGCGTGCTCCAAGTAAACATACCATTTAATTTGACTGCATTATTCATTCACTTTTAATTAAATGAACAAATTCAATTCAGGCCTTATGAGGAGTAACTTTTATTTATAACTGTTTCTTTTTCTTCTCATATAATTTATATTATCTGAAGCCTACGAAAAATAAAACTTGGTTTTGTAAAGCGTTCTGTTTCTCAGTTTTTAAATTTTTTTATCAAAAGCATTATTTAATTCTCTGGTTATGGGCCCTCGTGGATAGCATAGTTAGTAGCATCACCGTCCTCCCCCACACCGGGTGGAAAAGATATGATGGTTCATGGTTTTTTCTCCAAGAAACTAGGGTTTTTCATCCAGAAAACCGAAAATCGACCACAGAACACATACAATTTACCAATTTAAGACAGTGTACACCGAGCAATATGCCCTTAGTCCCTGATGCTCCCAAAGCTCTACAACAACTCTGGTTATGCATCATTTAGAATTATCCCGTCCTATTTCTACACTTATGCATTTTTGTGTTGTTTTGGAAATCATCTTTTCTTTCAACATTAAATATATATATATATTAATATTAATAAAATTATGAAATATGCTTTTTGCATTTCTTTCCGTGTGATCCAATGGTTGCGCAGATCGTCTTACTGAAATTGTTCTTGTAGTGATTAAATCTTTTATTCCACAGCATTCTACCCCAAAATCTTGTCGCTTATCTAATCCTTGGTTTTCCAACAAATGTGTTAACTTTGTTCAAGATAAGAATGTTGCATATCTCAATTGGCGATATGCAACTCCACTCAATGCCGCATGTTGTCTTCCTTAAGAACGATGTTAGAAGAATTTAAACAATTTTAACGTCACGAAAGCTTGAAGAAACCTGTTCTCAAAACATGTACTCCTGGTACTTCTGTTTCCTGTCGCAATTTTTAACTTTTTTATTTTACAAATATTTATCCTTCTTGGAAATTTTCTCATATCCAGCCAGTTTCTATAAAGAATAGCAAATCCTTCCCTTCCAGTAATCTCCCTATTTTACTTACCTCCACTCTTTCCAAAGTAGTGGAGAAATCCATCAACCGCCAATTCTTAACTACCTCGAAACCTACAATTTTTCTCCCTGATCGCTCACGGTGATAGTAGACGCCACTCTGTCTTCTAGCTTAGCCACTAATGCTCGTGTGCCCTCAAGGTTCAGTAATTTCTCCTACTCTTTTCCTTCTTAGGTATTAATGACCATCTCCCACTGACTAGAAATTATATCCATAGTTTTGAGGATTATAGCACACTACATTCCGCCTTCCAGTTGAGAAACCTTATGCTGCACAAACATCCTCGACTTCTTGAATGTCCACCACCAGTTCCTTAAATACTGATCTCTGGATAATTCTCCAATGGGGAAAATAAAACTTAGTTAACTTCAATACTTCTAAACTTAATCCGTCTTAATTCTCGCAAAAAGAGTGTCTGCTGCTCATATGCTTGTCTTCGATAACACCCAGATCTTGAGACAAGATAACATATATCTCATAGGCATTATTCTGCCTTTAACACTTCTGACATAAGCACGTCACAAATGCTGCTTCCTGTACATCAAAAAAAGATTTTATGTTTTGCGCTGTCAGCGTTACTTTTCTTCTAAACCTGCTCATTCTGTATAAATCTCAAATCCACCCTAGCCTGGAATATTGCTCCCACATTTGGAGTGGTGCCCCAAAACTTAAGCTTCTTGACTCCATTCAAAACTGGGAAGTCAAGTTAATTAATTACCCGTTTCTTACAAAGTCTCTCCATTTCATAGACATTATTTTTCTGCTACATGTTATTTCTATAAATACTTCCATGGGCACCATACTTCCGAATTGGCATCTACAAGCCCCCCCACTCTATTCCAAAACAATCCGAACCGTAAACAGTCAGCAACCATTCGGTGTTCATCTCCAAACTCACATAATGAACTTTTTCGCTTCTTCAGTTATACCTTTTACTTCTGTTTAAAGTTTCCCTTCCATTTATTTCCCGAAAACTACAGTCTACAGAAATTCAAGTCTAATATCAACAAGTTATCTTCTATCTTCTCAGACTTCATCCCATACCCTGTATGGGAGGAAGTCTGAGAGGTTCTGAAGAGGTCTGAAGGAGCCTGTTCTTCACCTGAAAATCGTTTAAAATGAATATCTTTCACGTTTGGGATTTTAATTTTTAAAAAATCCGAGTTTCTCTGTTCTCGTTTACTTCGAATTATGCAGCTGCTATAATAATAACAGTCTTTAATTAACAATATAATAAAAAAATCGAAGTAATTAGTGTTCTTTGTTTGAGTACTTCATCGTTCAGTCTAGTTCAGATATACTTTTGCTCTTGCCTTCTTCTATTCTGTTTTGTTCCAAAGCCCATTCATTGGTGAGTTTCTGGTCCAGTAACATGACATACACATATAAATATAAAATGCACGTGCATCACCTTCCTCCCGCTCTTACAAGGTGCTTTTTTCATATCGGAAACGTTTATCTGTATTGTACCTGGTCTATTCAATCTGGCGAGAAGAATAGAGGTACACCAAACATCTAGTACAAAGATTTAAAATTTTTCTTTTTTCCTCGCCTTAAGCCATGCTTGGGTAGTATTGTAGCTTCCAGATGCACAGTTAATTAGCTTAAGAAGAGGTGAGGTATACAAAAAGAAAGGAAACAGTTTCTCCATGAGAAATGCAACTTAGTGACCCACAACAGACAGGTGAACGTACTACGCTTAAAGCACTGCTGTTTCAAAGTTACCGATGTTTTTCTTTTTTTGGATATCTTAATCTCTTTTCCTGCTGTTGCAACACTTTCCTTTTTGTCACCGTGAAAAACTTATGTAACAGTGTACGAGAAGAGGAAACTTATTTTGAATGCCCGGAGTAAAAATGAAGAGTGTTTTATGAAATTTCAAAAAATATATTAAAAACGCTTACAGAAAAGAAAATAGGAATCATTGCTTTGAACGTACTGAATTTATTGAAATGACAAATGATGTATAAAAGTGAACTGCTGAAAAGCGAATGCAATTTTGCTCTCATTGTCACTCGTATCACTCTGTTGGGTACTTCAATACATGTTTGTTATTTGTGTAGCAGTATATTGAAATCAGATCAATGTATATTGTCAACTTAGATTATTAATTGAATCTCTAGCATGTGTATACTTGTATGCAAAATTACCAACTTTCCCCGTGTTCAAAACGAACGTTTAAAATGAGAAATGTGAGATTGTAAACTTGTGGTCTATGTGAGGTATGCGTGACGATTTATGTGACTATAATGTGCCGTAACACATGCCTAGTTACTAACGAAATCTCCAAAAGTTTCTAACACTAGGAACAAGAAGAAGGAAGTACAGTGAACACGCACCACCTCGGTGAAATACCCAACAACAGATTATTTCCTCAAACTCGTGGGAATCCTGTGGGAAAGGGAAGGAGGCTTCCTTACCTAAACTGGAACACGAAGTACCCAAAACTACTAAAGTCTTCACTGATTTTCTGAAAGGGAAGCGGTTTGTCCCTCGACAGTGGTGAAATAAGTTCCTGTTTTCCTGGTGTGTATCGGTCAAATCAGAAAATTTTCATGCTCACGGTGACGAAGTTGGCCGAGTGGGGGGGGGGGGGTTGACATAGATGCAGCAAGGTTTCTGACAGTAACAGGAAACATTCACGGTGATCCATTGACTGCACCCAAATTCCAACTAATTGTAGCTGTACATCAAACAATATTTTAAGCATGCTTACTTCTTTTAATTTTTGTCCTAAATTCGCACGTTTTCTTGACTTCAAGCACCAGTTCCATTAAGGATTTCGTGATAACACGTGGCATCTAAATCGTTTAACAAGCTGTTTAATATAGTGACAGTTCAACCTGTTAACTTTGGGAACCCTCATTCGGTATTATGTAATTATTTCGGTATCTCTTTCATCCTTACGTGGAGAGCAGAAAATAATACAGTAAATCCTGTAATTTACTTTATCATGATTATTATTAGCTGATACAATAAATCCTGTCATTTAAAGTTCGCGTTGATAATAGCATTATTTTTCCTTTTACGAATTTTTTTTCCATTAAATAAAAATACGGTAGGTCAGACGCTTCGAATAAATTCGCTTGAAATGCCTTCAGTAGTGTCAGAGAAAACTTCAGGGAAATAAAACTGTTACCAAGTTTTGTAGGATTGGTTGATAAGTTTCTTCAAGTTTACAGATCACTTCGTTGTAGTATGACTTTAAAATTCAGTATTTCTATTCACATTGATTTTCTCTCTAATTCTTTGGGATGTCAGTGATGAACACGGAGATCGGTTCCATCAGGATCAAGATCGATTCAATACCTGAAAACAATGAAAAAAGATCTAGCCATGCATCTTTCTGGATTATCTGGATGGCTATACTAATTTTACAGGCTCACCTTTTCTGGAGCCAAACTGAATAGAGATTTAGAAATTAAAAAGGATATCTGTGCAATAGAGGAAAGATACAAGGACAACGTAATTTCCACCATTTTAGTTGATTACTGCTGGACAGTAATGACAGAAGCCATATTTACAAGCGAAAATCAATTGGCTAAAACATTTTAAATCAATCAAAATCAATGTTTGTTTAAAAAATTCAGTAATGTAATTAATAAAACAAATCTTTATATTCTTGAAACCAAACGTGATGGTAAAATTATGAATTCAATTTCTTGTTTAGCATTGAAAAACGCATGGAGTAAATTTATTATCATATGAGAAAAAAATTTATGCCCACTGTAATTTAAATTAAAAGTTTCTTGTTTATTAAATATTTATAAATAAAAGGCAAATGATTATAAATAAAAAGAATACATGAACACATTCTAAATTATATTTTTATAACTTATCAGAAAATAAAAATTCTGAAAATTATGCTCATAAGTGGACCTTGCTGTTCAAAGATCCCTCGGTATAATTTTAAATTAAATATTACGTTTTATTGAACATTATGGTGAGTTTTAATTAAAAATGTACTGTAGTTTTTAAATTTTATAAACTAAATCTCTATTCAGTTTGGTTCCAGAAAAGGTGAGCCTGTAAAATTAGTATAGCCATCCAGATAATCCAGAAAGATGCATGGCTAGATCTTTTTTCATTGTTTTAGGGTATTGAATCGATCTTTAATTTATGGTGTACGTGTTGAGAAGCACTCTGCATACTTCGTTATTCGGGGTTTCTTCCTTTTATCAGCTGCAGTTTTCAAACTCGTAAGTTAAATATATTTTTAAATAGAATTGCTAATTATATCAATTCTTGATCGTGTCAAAGTAAGTAGATTATAAGCATTTATCAGTATGTAAAACTCTTCTGTTGTAAGTGCAAACTATAACTAGGTTTCGCATATTTTTATTTCCTTGTCTGGTGACTTCACATTCGAAATGAATTACATTACTCCATAATTCCTTGAATCATCGAGTTATTTTAAGATAAAGTGAGATTTAGTACTATTGGATTAAACCTGAGGAGAAGACTTGTTCGTTATATTTGTTGATATCCAACAAGAAAATAGCTTTGTTTGGGATAACTGTAGAAGGTATCATTTCCAATAATACCTTCTACCGGCTTATGAAATAGGTAAATGTCTTATAACACTGTAAGTAAAGTGTATTCGTGTCAAACGGCACCAGGGGTTTCCCCCCCCATCTCCGCGTAGTATACATTGTCATGTGAAACAGAACACTGTTGAGGCCAGAGATTTAAAAGTGTATGGATATTGTACATGTGTACTGTCATGTACCGGTGTTCGTCTGATCATTTAGCCGCTGAACCCCTACTGAGGCCCAACGTTGCCACACTTGGCCCCGTGGAGGCAGACCAGGTACACCAGTATTACAGTTATTTACTCTGGCAGGCCCTGCCACCAAATTTCCTGAGATTTCAGTGGCTAGGGCCTATGTTAAAAAAAAAAAAAAGAAAGAAAGAAAAAAAAAGAGGTTTAGATAAATCCGAGATAGATTTTAAATGAAGGTTAGGTTAATTTTTCACATTAAAGTTTAGCAGCTTGCAGTTGGAACATTCACGGTCGGTAAAGGTAGACTGGGGGAGACTGAAAATTGGGGGGAACAGGTAGAAGTATGGGAACGAATGAGAAGGCGATCCCAGGAGAGTCAGTGGAGCAAGCCCCACCAGGGGAAGAAGGGGGAGTAAGGGGACAGGATGAGACAGAGGCCCATCTCTTCCCCCTCCCTGCCTAGGGATGGGGTTTTAAAAGTGAACTGGGCAAGGGTGCCCAGTTCAGAACGCCAGGCGTCGTGCTGCAGCAGAGCTACTGTGGTCAAGTCCAGTCGTTGCGTCGCACATGGGACAAAGAGTCCCGTCCAGAGAGATCATTGTCTAGTAGAATTCGCATAGATGGTGACGGATCGTCTATCCTTTGCGATGAATGTTCAGTCCTGGGAGAGAGAGTGAAGTCCCACCATAACGGTCATAGTCTGGTTCAGTTTGGATGCTCATGTGCAGGGAGCCCTGGGCTAACGGCGTGCATCATTGATTGCAATTTGTGTTCTTCTTCTTGCAAATAAGTTTAGTGCAAATTTTGTAAGCGCACTATATTCATCGAAGCTGTCCAGGAGATGGTGTTCCCGATCCTGAGGTAAGTAAGTTAGTCTGGTGATTAGGATTCCACGTAGGTTGGTCGTCGTACAGAGGGCATTGGTGCATCAAATGTTGACAGCTCTCGCGTTCCCCACATGGACAATGTGGGTCCTCCAAGAGCCGAAAGACTGCAAGTTTTTCATTGATAGGTCTGTGACCCGTCAGGAGGTAAGTGGAGTGCAGACCTGGGTGGAGCCAAGGCGGTGATTTAAGGTAAACTTTGTGTATGTTCGGAAGAAATTTCCTTTTCACTTCTCCTTTGGTGCTGTTTGTCAAGCGGGTTTGCCATTCTTGCTTCAGATGCCCCAATAATCGGGTCTTTCTATCATTTGTAGGTTAGATGGTGTACCCCATGAATGTGACGGGCATCCTTTTAGATAGGTAGTATGACAGGCCACACCTGACAATCTCCAAGTCCAGCGGGAGAACCCCCGTCAGCACCTGGAGCGCCTGCGTACTGACAGTCCTGCTTGCGCGGGTTATTGTTAGAAGGATTGATCTCTGGATTGAATCAAGAATTCTTTTATTTACGGCCATGACTGTCTTGTGGAACCAGATTGGAACAGCATATGAGATTGCTGGTATAAATGTAGCCGTATAGGAGAGTGTTCGCTTTTTCAGGCCCCAGTCGCGCCTTGTACACACGGGTGACCAGTGCAGACTAGTTTCTAATTTTTATTCTTAGTTGCTTGAGGTGAGGTTGGAAGGAGAGATTGTTGTCAAGGATGACACCTAGATATTCCATTTCAGTGGTAAGCTTTATCGTTTTTCCTTTTATTTTAATTTGCGGAGGTCTTCTGATATTTAATGACACTGTGTTAAATATAGCCACTTCCTATCAGAAACTTATATAACAAGAAGTAAATCGACGTATTTTAACAAATAGAAATATTTGAATATTCGCAATTGTATTACACTGTTTTCATAAAGCTTGGAATCATGAAACAATGTATCTATGTAATGTTGACTGCAGTTCGGTATTTGAAGAAACCAAAAGTGAACCCTCTGAATATGATTCACTTCACTGAATATTTACAGACATGAACACCTTCAGTGACCTCTAGTCAGCAAAGGGTCTAGCTGAAGACATTAAGGCCGAATGCAACCCAGCATCTAATAGTATGGCTGGCCACTGGCAAAATAGACTTTTACTGATAAACACCGCTTTCTTCCTGACTCCTTTTTTGGCTATAATTTAGCTTCTATAATGAGAGGTCATATATTTACCGACCGTAAATTGTAGCCATTTACTGCTATTACCATTTTCTGTCCTGCATAGGCCAGTAAAAACGCTTAACGAGTGTATATGCACAAAGGAAAAAGGAGCGGCTTGGTTTGAGGTAGCCAGTTTTCCTGGTAACGGTGTGGGGAGGTTTTTTTTGAGCCTTCAATGACAGGCATGTGCTTAACGTTTTACAACACTCATTTTTACGATGTCGGTGGTGGACAGGAATAACTCGTTGAAGTTCTAGAAACTCATGATGTGTGCTTTAGAATTTCTACCGTCATTGAAATAGACTTTGAGAAAGAAAGATGATGAACTGGAAAGGGCGTAAACTTTTGAATAAGAATTTTTTAATCGATTATTGAAACAAAACGCTTCTTCAAACATTGTAAGAATCAACATGTAATGCGTGCAAAAGCTTTATAGAGCTTATAAGAAGTAGATGCCTTCCAGTAAATATTTGAAATGAAGAGTCCTTAACCCTTTCAACATCTACTGTTAAGTAGGCAATTTGCAATGGCTTCCTTTTATTCAAGTATGACCTCGTGACAATTATTTATGCAACTGTCATATAAGCCAATTCGCTTATATGAGGAACATGAGCAGTTCCCTTTTTAACTTTCTTTCTTTCCTTTTTATCACTCCCTGTTTTGTATCGTATTTTTTGTCAGCTTGAAGAATTACAGTTTCAATTCCATTCGTCTATTTAGCGTAATACATAAAAGGTAGACCACTAATTATCCTTTATTTGAAACACTCATATGCTGAGAGGACACTTTATTAGGTATGTCGGGATAAGTATCTCGGGAATTGCAATCCTGCTGGAGTTTTCAAGTTCGACTGTATCTCGAGTATATCGAGATTGGCCCAGTGATCAAATAATATCTAGCCAACAAGGATCGCAACAGCTCGTTCAAGCGAGAGGTCAATGAAAGCTTGCAAGACTTGCGCAGTAACAGAAATGCTTCATTCATTCAAATAAGAACTCAGTACCTCCTGTCAGCTTTTGTATGTAAAGCACTAAAGCAGCTAATGCTATGAGTCGTCAGTATGTTTTTTTTTTAAATTTCATGTATCATTTGGTCGGTTTCCTATTTTTTGGGGGGAAATTTCGTTTCGGAAGAAAAAACCATGAACCCTCACCGCAGGCCGACTTATTCAGCCACGTTTTGAAAAAAATCTCATAAAAATTCCTCGAGTTGATGACGGAATTCGAACTCGGACCTTTATAACTACTGTGCTACCCGCCAGGACACTCATGCCAGCAAACTCAAAAAGATAAGGTTACGGTGAGTCCAGGAACGGCAACACTGGACAGCGAAAGAGTGAAAAACTGTTGTCTGGTATGACTAATCCCGGCTCCTGGTGTTTTACGCAGGTGGGGAAACCAGAATATGGCGAAAACAGCTTGAGTCCATGGACCCATTCTACAGGTTGTCAACAACCAAGGCTGATTGTTGTTCACATAGCATAGGCCCACTTGATACTAGTGGAGCAACATTTCTATGACACAAGTTATCTGAAAATTGTTTCCGACCAAGCGCATCCCATCATGGCTGCGCTGTATCTATCTACTAATATGTTCTTCCAATAGAATAATGTACTATGCCACAAGGCCAGAATTATAGAGAAGTGGTTCAAGGAACATGAAAATGAATTCAGCCTACTGCGGCGGTCGCCCCAGTCATCAGATCTCAGTCCACTTGAGCATTTGTGAGATGAACGCATCGAGCTCTTCGGAGCAGATATCTGCAACAAACGTAGGAAGCAATTGGGTCAACATGAACTGGCATTCCTGCGCACGCTCTATGGACGTCGTTGAGTTCATGCCACAACGAATTCCGGCTGTTCTGGGGCCTAAGAGGAATGAACCTACTCGCTATCAAGTGAAGGCACATAACTTTTACTTAATTAGTCAGAAGTACCTAATAAAGTGGCACTCACTGTAGTAAATGTCCAGTAGCCTGTTGCAGGGAACTTGGAGGACTCCGATTAAGAAATTGTGCTACTTTAAATAGGACATACAAAACAAAACAAGTATAATATATATAATATGCATTTATTTATTTATATCACTAACGGGTGTACATTAAAGTAGAAAATTATGTACAGATTTCATAAAATTACAAAATTTACACACTTCTGAATTTGTTACGAACAATAAATTAAATAAAGAGAAGAGGACAATAATAAATATATTAAAGTTGATCTCCATCACTGTATAACAGTTCAACTTATGCGAATCAAACTATTTGTTTGGTAGTTAATCACAGGAGGTAATGTCTAGAAGAAAGACGACAGTTCTCGATTTCAACTTGTGCATACATTTCAGCGATCGCTTCCTATATGTTATTTCATCGCAAAGCTTCTCAGGATCGAATACAAGCCGATTGTACACTGAGTGGACAGAAATTATGGGATACCTACGGGTAGGCCCATCTTTCGCCCGGATAAGGGCAGTCACACGGCGAGCCGTTGAGTCCACTAATTCACAAAAGCGTTCCACAGGTATTTCCATCCATGCTTGCTGCACCGCTGTCTATAATTCCGTCGCATTCCTGGGTGAAGGATCAAAAGCTCGAACGGGCCTTTCCATAGCATCCCAAAGATGCTCCACAGGGTTCGTGTCCGTTGAACGGGGAGTCTATTCCATGGTGGTAAAATCTGCGAAACGCTCTTCGAAACATGTTCTAGTCACCACGGCCCTGTGGGGACCCGCATTGTCCTGCTAGAAGAGTCCATTGCTGTGTGGGTGCGCGATGACCATGAAGGGATGCAGATGGTCTGCAAGGATAGACACGTAACCTGGACCGTTCAGAGATGAGCCTAGACGTATCAGAACTCCCAACGTGCTGCCAGTGGAACACGCCCCAGACCATTATCGACCGTCCACCTTTCTGAACAGTTCCTTGTTGACATGACAGGCGCATAGCTTTGTGCGGCTTCCGCAGATACGCAACCTCCAGTCCGCTCGAAACAATTGGAAACGGGACTCGTCGGACCAGAAAACCCGTCTCCAATTATCCAAGGTCCAGTGCCGATGTTCTTTCGCCCAGTTGAGACGTAGAGTCCTGTGTCGTGGTGTTAGCAATTGGACTCTGGGTAGTTGTCGGCTCCCATAACCTATTGCGGCTAATGATCGCCTGATGGTCTTGGTGGAGACGTTTCTGGCACCTCCCTCGTTGAAGTCGGCGGTGATTTGTGCCACTCTCTCCGGTTGGCTGAAATAATTCTAAACAGATGTCGACGGCCACGTCGTTCATCCACCACCTTTCTTCGCCCACATCGCTGTCCACGATGAGATTTTCTAACGGAAATGGCTTATTTCTGATACACTCTTTATACTGTCGAATGGGGATAGTTCAATTTCTGTACCACTTCCGCGATAGAATGACCCATGTGTCGGGCACCCCTATCATCCCCCTTTCAAAGTTGGCTAAAACTCACGACCTGTATCCATACTGACATCGAATTACCGTCTACGTGAATGCAGGCAGTGTACCTGTATGCTTATGAAGCGGTGGGTTTGTCCACTTGCGAGAGGGTGACAGCGTTGCCAGTTGAACACTCCCCAGGAACCAGGTATTCCATGAATTCTGTCCTTTTAGTGTGTGTGTATGGTGACCGTGTTAGCAGTAAACGGCTAATCCTAGGTTTGAAGGGTTTGTATATATTATAGGCGTGACAGATTACATAAATGAGAAAGTGATGGTGGGCTCGAGAAGTTGGGGCTGTTGTTTATGCAGGACATGTTTCTCAATGTAGAAAGAATCCTATCCATGTTTTGCTATGATCAGCAAAACATATATAAGGTTTCTAGTCAATGAAAAAGGTTATTAATATACAAGAGGAAAAGAGTGGAACAACCTATCATGGAATATTGTTCTGACATCTGGAGTGATGGTCCCAAAACCTCTCGCATGCTCCAAGACTCTCTTCAACTCCAAACTCACAGAACCATCTTTTTCGCTTCTTCACTTATCCCTTCTTTTACACGTATTTCCCGAAAATTACAATCTACAGAAATTCGAGTCTAATGTAAAATAAAACATTTTCTGTCTTCTCAGCCGCCAGCACTACGTGTCTGATGTTATCATTTAAAATAATAATAACAAAAAAAAACCCTCTGAGGATGGCATTCCAATCTTTGAGTCATATGTTAGCAATGAACGGGTTGTCTTTAGTACTTTGTCTGAATATTACCTCTTTTTGCAGCATTGTTCATAAAACACGAAATACTTGACTGAAACAGGTATGCATTAGTGTGCAAATAGGAATTCTGAAATCAGGAAGTCGTGTGTAGCATTAATCTGTCACTCGCTAAACGATAAACAGGAAATGGCACCTTATGTTTACCTGACAAACCCGTCCTTATAGATTCAAACTTTTTCTAAGCACAGACCGCAGGGGATGATTAGAAAGCCATTTCAGGATGGAATTTCTCTATATTGTGTTGTATTTCGAATCGAATAATTTTCCTGGTATAAACTGTTTATCAGCCGCAATCGTATTCAATGAGGAAACAGCCATTTTACGAAGTTCATAATGACGGGAACTTGAAACATAGTTTACAGTGTTCCTTTCATTCTTAAACGGAAGAGGAAGGTCAGTAGGGGTTTCTTTCTAATAACGATACTGTATTCAGGGAATATTCTGATTACACAATATGTGGTTATACAAGGGCAATGAAACGGTGTCCTAAATATCGTTCTTCTAGTCAAAACAAGTGGAGTGTCTCAAAGTTTAGCAGACGTGGGGGGGAACCATCAGAATTATGATTTTGATTTTATCCAATTCAGTGTCATATGTTGTGGAATATTGTGCAAAAAGAATAACTTCTGAATATGAAAATTTATAAACCCGGAATAGCGAACACAGTTATAATTAATATTCTGTCTGCTGTATATATTTACTATTCGAGATCAGTCTGGGAAATTATTAATACGGAAAAGAATATAACTTTCCCCTCTTGCCTTTCTCTTGGATTCGACAGTATTTGAAATTAATATCCCGCAAAAAGAATGTAGAGTTTTTCTTCATAGGGAAATTGTGTTTTGGAGCAGTTGTGAAGTGATTCTGAGCAAAGAAGATTACGAAAGTTACAGCAATATCTATTTTCTGACAGGTGGAGGAGCCTCACCTAGGAGATAAGAACGATTACAAGAAATAGAGCATCAGTTTCCCGCAGTGGCACAACACGCAGATGCTAGAGAGAGAGAGAGTTGTTAAAGTAAAAGGGGAGTGACTAGACTTCCAATGTGACAGGCATCACTGCAGCGTTTTAAGCTTCCTCTTGGCTCTCTCTGGCATCGTAATGTAAATACACTATAATCTTAAGTAAGAGGTACTCAGTCCACTCCTGAACACTTGACAGGGTCATGTGGGTGATGCAACATTTTATTTCGCTTTCTTGACTTCCTATTCAGTGTTTTATTCCTTCATTTTTAGAAGTTACGATTTTTCGGCATTCCTGTTTGATATGTTCTATGTTCTCATTTTTTAAAAACTTTCTTAAAATGTGTTATTTAAAACATTTTCTACGTACGTAGAAATAATTTCTACATATTTCATGACTGTCTCACGAATTTTGCGCGTGTGATTGATTGTAAAATAAATTCCGATTTATTTTAATTTATTTATTTCTGTTTCATTTCAAAGTTGCTCATTTAAAATGTGTTTTTTACACTTCCTAAATATAAAGGAAATCACATACGGGACATCATTTGCTGGCTGCAGTTTCTGTATCCTTTCCTCTAATTCGTTTAAATTCACTAAATTTTTGTGACCACTTTCTTTTGATTCATTTTCATAAAGAAAAACTTGTATTTTTGTAATGTAAATATTTCAGAATGTTTCGTTTCAAACACTTTTCAACGTACTCGTGCGGGTCCACTCTGTTGGTTGCCATCATCCATTTATGTGAAATATTTGCACCAGACTCAGTTTATCTTCAATAATACAGCGAGCACTGCTATGCATATACTCTCATATACTGTCTAGTGTCTCACTGCCTTGGTATGTATCACGAAGAATTCTAGCTGCAAGTGTTGAAGCTCTGACTTGAACTTCCACTCACATTGGTGCTTCCATTCGACTCCGGTTTTATTCTTCGATGTGAAGAAGAACACACACACACACAAACAAGTTTTTAAAATATAGATTGAAGTTTTCTTTCCTCCATACATCGCAAAACGATGACAATATGAAATTGAAGCACTGTATACTATGTACTGAAGTCTTATTAAGTTGTTTATTTCTCAAAAAGCAAGAGAATGATGAGAAATATTTTGTCCCCGTGCACATTCTAGTGATGAAGCATGTCACTGCAAAGCCTTCGGGGTTCAGAGTGATACGAGGAAAAGGAAAAACGCGAATTACTGATAGTTGATCCATTTTCGACTTTCCCGCAATGAAGTTCAAGAGGACAGCGCGTACACCTTGTCCACTTCCTTATAGTTAATTTAAGCCTTCCGGAGTGTCTTTATTGCGCAGTTCTACACCACTGCACCCCATTTCGAAAGTGAAATGACGCCCTGCTGTATTTAAGTCGAGTTAACGAGAATTTTAATTAAAAATTAATTTCCGAAAAGGCACTTTCCGCATATAGATTTTGGCTCAGCTTGAATTTATGTAAAACCAAATTTCGTAAAATGGTTGGTGGTTGAGTAATCGATATCCTTATCTTTGTAATTCTGAGCAGAGTTCTGTTGTATTAATTTTGTCAGTTTTTTTTTTTTTTAAATCCCCTCACTGGTAATTGATTTCTGGTGCTGCCATCTATTATTTCGACAAAACATTACAACTAACTTTCTCCTCATTTTAGGACCAATTTGTTTACCAATTTTTATTAAAATATTTTCTACTGTGTGTAAAAATCAAAATAACTGAAATAATGTTTAAGACATATTTACGAAATTTCTAGAATATTCGGGAATATTCCAGAAAGATGTAGAAGACTGAATGTGGTAGAACACTGCAGAACATTCCTGAACGTTGTAGATGATTCTAGAAAGCGGGAATATTGTTTCATTAAGATTATTATAATTAATACCGCTGATATACCACGTGAAATTAGTAATATAGTTTATTAAGCTAATAGCCTAAATCACTATACAATTTAAGGTGACGTTTCAGGCATCTTACCGATACACATCATCAGACCATGCTGATGTCAGACTACTCTTGCCGATGCCGCAAGAAACCTGAAGTGCATACATTTCTGGGACCATCGGCAAGAGGAGTCTGACAGCAGCATGGTCTGATGATGGGTATCGGTAAAATTCCTGAAACGTCACCTTAAATTGTATAGTTTAGGCGATTAGCTTAATAAACTATATTATTAAATTCACGTGTTATATGAGTGGTATTAATTATAGTAATAATCTTAATGGAAAATAACCACGTAACGGCCTTTCCTAACAATATTTTTCCAATATTACAAAAGATTGTAGATGATTCTAGTGTTTTGCAATAAGATAAATTGAGGAGTAAGATCTGTAACTTATAAATCAACACCTCTGTTTCAGAAAGAGTTTTTAGTGTAAGTTTTGTGTGCTTCGTGTTAACCATAGCAAGATATAAGGAAACTTATATTGAAAAAAGAAGTGCTACTGTAACTGTATAAAGAAAGTTATTCTATTGGAAGTATTGGCAAAAAATTAGGTGTTTCATTTATAGGAGTACAAACTACATTCGACGATTCAAAGAGACTGGCAATTTATAGGGAAAACTACTATCAGGACGACCGCGCATATCAAGATTAGCACAAGATAAGACCTCACCACTGATTTCTAAACGCAATTGACAACTTACTCCACCTGAAACCGGAGCTTAGTTCAACAGGAACAGAGAAACTCCTGTGGCTACGTCCACTGGAAAACTTCATCTCAGACAATCAAGACTGCACGGTCGTTTAGCGGTCCGAAAACCCTTATTAAAAACAGATAATCGAAAGAAATGGTTGGATTAAGAACCATTCTTGGGTTAAGAACCATCAACATTGGACAATTGATGGTTCTTAACCCAAGAACCATCAATTTGAAAAATTTACTCTGGACGGATGAATCGAAATTTGAAACTTTTGTATCCAAGCGTATAGTTTATGTGAGACAATCAACTTAAGAAAAAAATGGTCCCACATTGTTTAGTACTTTCAGTCAAGCACGGTGGTAATGCCCTCATGATCTGGGGTTGTTTATGTTTTTCTGGAATCGGTAACATCGTCAGAGTTGAACAATTTTAAGAAAATAAAGCTATAAAAACATTCTTGAACATAATATATTATCTGGACTGCGACTTTGTGGAATAAATTTTATATTATAACAAGATATTGACACGATACACAGCTCTAAGCTGTGCAAGGACTTTCCAACTACTAAACAACAGGGAAGGAGGGGTTCCAAATTATGGTGTGGCCACCCGAATCTTCAAGTCTTGGAGTTTACTCTTCTTCACAAAATTTATGGGAAACCTTGCAGATCGCTTGGAATAATGTTAGTCAAGACGCTCTTATTATAAAATTAATCGCCAGAATTCTGGGCCTCTGTAAGACAGTGATAAAATCTCGTAGAGGATGTTTTCATGAAAAATCAGTATAGTTGTTTATAGTAATCATCTCAATATTTTTTGCTGTAAATTTTTCAGTGCTTAATGGAAAATCTTAAAATACTTTTTAGATGGTTGTTTTTTATATTAAACCTTACTTGTCATAGCTAATTTCAAAAAAAAAAAAAAAAAAATTAACAAAAACTGATGCCATATATTGTGACGTCAAACTTTTAGGCTGGAGTGTATATAAAGGGATTACAAATCAGTGGCTAATTATCGATTATTCAAAGGAAAGAATTCACTGCCAAACGCGTCTCTACAATAACTTCCAGATGTTACTTGAAAAGGTAACCTGTTTTATCTTGCACTCTTGCAACACCAAATCAGCGCCTTCTCCTCTACAGTTTCCATTTACGCATCCGGCTATAGCACGATCGATATAAAGATGTATTGAAAATTTCATTACAATTCACGCCAGAGTATGCGTTTTCTTTTTCTTTCCTTTCTAAACCTTCTCGCAGTGTACTTCATATGTGGCACCTGGAATACTTGCGTTATTTATAGAAACTTTTCTAGTTTTAGTGCCTTAGTTAAGGACAGACACGTAGCGTTTAAAGATGTATTGGAAAGCCACCTGGTGCACGGAATAAAGGACGGAATTGACGAAATATTTCGTTCGAAGAAAACTGCTTCTTAGAGAATGGTTTCTTATGCTAGAACATAACGAGCGATGCAAGACCATAAAAGAGATTATACTTTACTCAAGATAACAGAGACTTGAAAGTTATGAAAACTGGGCAGGTACAAAAGAGGATGAAAAGTTAATTACAGTGATTAGTTACAGAATGAATGAGAGAAAGAGAATACAGTTAATAAACAAAAAATAAGAAAAAAACAGAGTGGCAGAGAGTTCAGACTTTCAATTTCGTTGCTTCTTTTAAAAGATATTGAAAATCGCTGAACACGTTGTGAATACAGAAAACTATATACTGGGAAGTTACGATATGGTAAGATGATTCTGCTTTAGGTCGTAAAACTGATAATCAAACTTTTCTCATATGTAATATCATTTTGGAAAAGGAAAATTGGGCTAATGATGTCGCTCAGTATATCCATGACTTGTCTATACGTATGTGAACACACATGAAAATAATATTGATGAATTATACTCGTATTTTTTTTCTATTTCTGTCAATAAATTAAAGATTTCAGAGCATGTTTTTCAGGATGATGTTTATTATAAAAACAATTTTGCAAGTATGAACGGAAATTATATCTCAAAAAACTCACATATACACTGCTCGACAAAATTAACAGAACACGTAGAAAACGTGGTTTAACACGTGTAACTTGCGATGAAAGAGGACAACTTTTGGTATGGTGGTGTACACAGAATAACGATGAAATGAGGAGACAGCAGGGCACTTCGGACAGGTACAAGGGACATTTATAGAGGTTGTATAAGAATTACCAAAAAGCTCACATTACAGAAGTCGATACAAGATACTCGAAAATATGGTCACGTCACATAAATACGGCGTATGATTCCTACAACGACTAAATAGGCCTAAATGCGGTGAACTATGCTCGATATAAGGGTGTCCATAAGATTCTGCGGCAACACATACCCATTCTTCAACCAGCAGAGACCTTAGCTCACCAGGTGACCGAGGAGTTGGCTATCGGTGTGCAATTCCACACCCATGGGCGTCCCACACATGTTCGATTGGATTTAAGTATGGTGATCGTACTGGCCATCGCAGTCGTTGATGGCCAGTACGATTTATTATGTTCAGTTTCAAGATATTCCTGCACCACTTGAGCTCTATGTGCAGCGGCGTCGTGCATGAAAAGAAAATCTGGGCCAACCAAACACCTAAAAAGTTGCACATAGCGTTCGCGGATCTGTTCTCGCGAACGCTATGTGCTTTTATCAAAACGTGAAGAGGGTTGCAGCCATTGATCATTATTCCGCCCAACACGAGAACACCGCCTCCACCGTAAGTATCCCTTTCTCTGACGTTGAAGGGATGATACCGCATTCCTCTGTCTCCAGATGAAATAACGTCTAGGATTCGTTCGTAGGCTAAAACGGAACTCATCAGAGAACAGAACTATACCCCATTTGTCAGGTCTCCAAATCGCATGTTCATGGCACCAGTTTCGACGAGCTCTACGGTGGTTTAGGGTTAATTGGATGCAAACCACTGACTTCCTCGCACAGGACATGGTAGGGTTTCTTTCCTTCTTGCTGTTAGAGCCAGATAGCAATCTGTTCTGGTTGACGAAGCCCTCTGGCGGCCTTGGCCAGCTCTTGTAATGGTTCCTCACTCCTGAAACTGCTTCCATATTGCCGAGAGGATACTGGGGGACACATTAAGCCAACATGTCAACGCATTAAGCCAACACCATTTTAGCTAACCAGAGTGAAATCAATCGTAATAAACAATAATAATAATAAAAACAAGGGAACGGACCACCCGAGAAGAAGACAATTGAGGATTTCTGGGGAATATATGGAGCAGGGAAGTAAAACATAACAGCCGAGTCACCTGAATAGAATTAGAACGCAAGAAAACCAAGGACGTACAAGAAATAAGAGGATGGGAGATGCGGGAAGAAGTAGTAAAACAGACGATCAAGAACTCTCACAACGTCCACAACTACTGGTACAAGGAGCTAACTTGCACACACAAGCACCTGGCGGAGCAGTTCACCCAAATGATAAGGTACCCAGAGACAATCCCGAAGTTTCTCACTCAAGGAATCACATATCTGAAGCCTAAAGACGAAGATACAAGAAGCCCGGCGAAATATAGGCCAATCACCTGCCTCCCAACAATGTACAAGATCCTGACCAGCTGCATAACCAGGAAGATAACAGACCACTTGGAGAACCAGAGCATAATGGCCGAACAGCAGAAAGGATGCAAGCGGCTGAACAAAGGATGCAACGAGCAATTAACCATATATGCTGCGATTATGGAGCAAGCATACAAGAAGCGCCGCAAGATGTACACAGCCTACATCGATTACCGCAAGGCCTTCGACTCCGTGCCTCATAGCTGGCTAATAGAGACTCTGAAGATCTACAAGGTCAATCCGAAAGTGACAAATTTCGTAGGAGAAACGATGGCGAAATGGAGTACCACCATTAAGGTCGGAAACATGACAACCAGGCCAATCCCCATCAGGAGAGGAATCTTTCAGGGAGATGCCCTGGGCCCATTGTCGTTCTGTCTAGCACTTAACCCGCTATCTATCATGCTCAACAGTATCAAGTACGGATATAACCTCAAAGAAGGAATGAAGAACCTGTACACCCTCACCCACCTGATGTATATGGATGACATCAAGCTCTACGCGGGAACCGAGAAGCACCTTCAGCAACTACTCCAGATCACGGAAGAATTCAGCAAGGATATTAGGATGGAATTTGGTCTAGACAAATGCAAGACCCACGGATTGTGTCAGGGAAAATTAGTCAACCGAAATTCAGCTGCAGAATGGTAAATAGATCGAAGCCATGGCAGAGGGAGAGGCCTACAAATACTTGTGGCTGATGCAGTCACAGCACAAGGAAATTAAGGACTGCCTGACCGAAAAATACCATCAGTGATTCGGAAGCCTGCTGAAAGAAAAGCTGAACGGAGGGAACATAGTTAAAGTCATAAACACCTATGCAGTCCCAGTGCTAACGTACTCCTTCGGGGTCATAGATTGGACTAACACCGATCTGGAGGATATCATGAGAAAGACAAGGACGATGATGACCAAGAGCCGCATACACCACCCGAGAGCTGCCGTGGAGAGATTGACAATTGCCCGGGAAGGAGGAAGGGGCCTGATAGAAGACAGCGATAGTTAACCTGAAGGATCATTTCCAGAAACACACAGCAGCACTTTACCAGGCTATAAGAAAGATAGACAAGCCGTATACCCCACTCAACGTAAGCGAGGAGACCCCCCCAAACCAGGAGGTACAAACGAAGCTAGAAAAATGGGCAAAGAAGACACTCCATGGCAGACACTACAATGATCTCCATTAGGGTCACATAGATAAAATTGCTTCCAATGCATGGCTCACGAGCGGGACGCTCTTCCCCGAGACTGAAGGATTCATTCTCGCCATCCAAGACCAGGTAATCAACACCAGGAACTAGAGAAAATACATCGCCAAGGAGCCCGGAGTGTTAGATGACACATGTCGACGACGCCACCTGGCCTAAGAAACGATCCAACACATCACCGCGGGATGCAAGGTAATCACCCAGACTGAGTACACTCATAGACATGACCAGATAGCCAGGATAATACATCAGAAGCTAGCAAGGAAATACCAATTGATCGAAGAAAGTGTACAGTACTACAAGTACGAACCCCAAGCAGTAGTACAGACCCCAACCCACAAGCTGTACTGGGACCGCGCCATAATAACGGATAGGACAATCGCGCACAACAGACTGGACATAACCCTTGTGGACAAGAAGGAAAAGGCTGCCTATCTGATTGACATAGCGGTACCCAACACTATCAACCTGCAGAAAACCCATGGGGAAAAAATCAGGAAGTACACGAAGCTAAGACAGGAGATCAAAGAGATGTGGCACATGCAGCAAGTAATGACCATCCCGATCATCGTGTCAACCACAGGTATGGTGCCAAAGACCCTACATAACAGCCAAGTAGCAACAGGTCTCCCAGCGAACACCTGCAAGGAACTCCAGAAAGTCGCAATCCCGAACACCTGTAGGATAGTCAGAGAATTCCTCTACCAACAGTAACACTAGACATTACAACCACCCTGTGTACTTGGTAGCATCACCCGCCACGGAGTGCAATCCCCCAATCACGGAGAAATAATATAAGAGAAATAATAATAATAATGTCACCTCTGCCTGTGATTGCGCGGCTTCAAGTCGCCAAACGGCCCGCCATCTCAAAGAATCATCTAAACGACGATGACTTCTCATCGTGAGTACTGAAAATGTAGCTATCACATTGAACAAGCCAAAAAAAAAAAAAAAAACCGGAATGAAGTGATGTGATCGCAATCCGTGTCATCAATAATTTGCATAATGTGCTAAGTAGATCGATCTCTGTTGTATACTCGGAATTTGCATGCTAGGATGTCTATTATATCAGATATATTCCTTCAGTGACACTGTTCACAATAAAATATTCATGAGAAACATTTTGTTCTGTTAATTTTGTGGAGCAGTGAATAAATAGAATTAGAAAGGAAAAAAAGCGCTTCACATTTTTATATTTTCTACAATGTGCAGTTTAACTTGACATATTTTCCGCTCTTTAGGCATTACTGGTATGGAATCTTCTAGTTAATCAATTACGCATGTACACTGGTGATCAAGAAAGTGCATCACTCCTTAAAATTGTAATTGTTGTACGAATAACGTAAGTATATGGCAATATTTCTTACAGATTGCATCAGATAAGATTAACACGCGTAGATGATGACGTAATATTGCATCAGCTGTTACTTTCAGCTATATAAGCACGCTCTGCAAGAGTTTCAGTCATTCCTTGTTTGTGTCAGGATGGTGAGTTACGTGCAGTTGACGCCACGAAGAAAGAATGCTATTGTTGCTTTACGTGAGGAAGATTATTCTTCTCGTCATATTGCTTATAGGGTGGCTTGTAATCAGTCGACAGTGAGTAGATTTCTTTCCAAACTCAAAAATATTGGTTCTGCTGATAGGAAAAAAGGAACCGGACGCAAACGAGTGTCTATGCGAAAACAGGACCGACTACGTTTTGAAGCGCTTATGCCTTAAAAACCCTAAAGATTCTTCGTCTGAGCTGAAAAGAGAAAGGGAAGAACATACAGGAGTGATAGCAAGTGCAGTAACACTCAGAAGTAAAAAAAAAAGTAAACTGCAGCCACTATCAACCCACTGCAGGATGGAAGCCTCCTCAACAATTCATGTTGAGGGAAATGGACCATAATCTGCCACGCTGGTCCAGTGTGGGTTGGCAAATCGACCGTATTCAGCAGTCAGGGGCTTGAACCCCGGTCTACTCAAAGAGCGTGTGCTACTGCACTCCCGCTCCTGCCCACTCGGCTACGGAGGCCGTCTTCAAAAAATGGACTTGTAGCCCGTCGTCCTAAGAAGAAGCTCCTCCTCACACAAAAAATGAAAAAGGCCCGATTAATTTGGTGTAATGAGGATGTCAAATGTACCCCCGAGCAGTGGAAGTTAGTTATTTTCTCTGATGAGAAGAAATTCAACCTGCATGGCTCTGATGGGAGACAAACGATTCGCCGTAGACGTGGTGAAGAATACTATTCAGACTGTATGGTGTCTACAGTGAAATTCCCTATCAGCCAAATGATATGGGGGTGCATTTCGTATCACCCGCAGTTTATAAAAGGTTCTGTCTGGCTATCAATGGATACCTGGCTATATTGGAAGGCAAATTGCTGCCAACAATTAGAGACCATTTCAACCTGCCAAGTAACTGCATCTTTCAGAACGACTCTGCTCCTTTTCATCGGGCGAAAAGTGTAAGTAGGGACTTCTGTATTTACTTTAGCTTCATTTCTGCATTAGAGGTTCGACAGTAATGTGTTTACATTTGTTACAGGTGAAAAAATGGTTGGAAGAACGGTCCATTTCAACAGTTAGCTGGCCAGGAAACAGTTCCGACCTTAATCCTATAGAAAACTGTTGGCATCGTGTGGAATGTGCAGTTGCCAGAAAGAAACCAAAGTCCCTTCGTGAACTTGAGGAAGCCATAATTCGTGTTTGGAACCACGAACTATCAGTTGATTATCTTCAGAAATTGGTCTTGTCAATGCCTTTACGGTGTGCTGCTGCCATCAGGGCTAGAAGCGATTCAACTAAATATTAGTTTGCACCTGGTGAACTTTTCCATTTAAAATGATAAACTGAAGCAAATTGACGGCTTCTGATAACATTTCAGCCATAATTGTCGTGTTTACCAAATCTATTGTTTAAAGGTTGCAAATGCTCATTTTGGAATATTTTGAGAGCACCTGTCAAATATTACTTAGCTTTGCCTTAACTATTAATAAATATCTTTTGTTTATATTTCTGTTTGTGATGCTAGTCATTGATGTAACATACCATCGCGAAAAAGGGTTAGAAATGTGAAATTCCTAGACGATGCACTTTTTTTGAACACCAGTGTAGTTTTTGCCGATGTTTAATTTTTATCTCGTTTTATCAATTGTGGCCCTGTTAATCGGTCTCGAGTGAGGAGTATAAAGATTTTTTTCTAGGATTCCTGCAAACAGATAAACGTTCAAGAGAATACTCACAATTCACAGACAAAATATAATGACACTTTGTTGAGTGATTTGCCTCCATAAACACTGCAAAATCCCCGATATTTAATGATTAATACACCGGAACTTTATCTGAATTATGTAATATTATTCGACCTGAAATTTTGAAAAAAACTCAAGGCCTTAAGAATTTTTCATTACAGCTTCGACAATGCTGAATCATTGTCTACGGTTAATGTCATTTGAACATGCTGCATAAAACTAATGATGGGTTTTAGTTCACGCGCACTTAAATGTACACTGGCAACGCTTTAAGTTGTAAAGATTACCAACAGGGAATTATGAATATCGTAACAAAAGTGCCCTTCTTTATTGCACTTCCTCTTCTTTGAGAATTGCTGTTTCGATCACATTACACTTGAAATTAAACATTTCGTGGAATAAGGAAATCCAAAAATGTTTTGATTTAAACTGAAATTGAAAATTTTGGATTTCTAGGATTTTTTCCATTCGATGGATATCGCAAAAGAACCGAAATTTCAACCTTCTCAGCATACGGATATGCCGATTTCCCATTTTATTAATATATATTACAGAACTGCACGCATTTCAAACAACTTTGTTCTTTACTCCAAAGGGAAAGTAATTCAACTTCGTTAGGGGATGTTGTATATAACCAAGTCGACGTCCAGATATTAAAAACAAAATATTTTTCCTGAAGTGATGAAAGGGGCACACAGGTCTCGGTTTATTCTAGTGAAGGTAGCACTACTAAAACAGATTGGTATTTACTTCCACTCAGCGGAGCTCATATTCTTTACCATCTCATCGAGAATTTCCGCCGTAATCGAAACATAAATCCAAGGCTTTGTGACCTAAAGGATTGCACACAATTTACAAAGTGGTATCTCTTGCCAGCGAACGAGAGAAGGACACCAGAAGAGGAAGCGATGTAAAGCGTCCATGTTTATGTCGGGCAATAGCTACACATCAAAATGACTTACGGGACTGTAGCGACATAAAGCTGACTTTCTGGAGCAACTCCCGTCAGCCATATCATTGGTCTGTATGCATTTGGCTGCGATCGCTGTTTATTGCTAACCCAGGTTTTTGCTGTCACCAATAAATGCTTTATTTATCATGGCTGAGGGGGCAAAATACGTCGACTGCGTCTACCAAATTAAGAGCTTTGTCTCAATAGTTTTTTTTTTTTTTTTTCTCTGTTAACTTTGATCATCTTGAGAGTACCTTTTGAAGAATATCTGGTCGCTGATGTTAATTTTTCCTTCAGAAATGTCCAATTTATCCCTACCATATGCAACAGGTACAGGATTTTAAATTGCCGCTGTTAATACCAATTTATAGCAGCATGAATGGGCCCAAACTTCTCATGGTTGTGATGTTGAGCAGATAATATAATAAGATCTCTGTCTGAACCAATCAGATGAAACAGAAACTTGAAGGGTGTCAGGAACTTTCCGGAATGGGTCATCGAAGACTGGAAAAAGGTTTGCTAATCCGATGCAGTACCGAGTTGTAACTCACTGCCAGGGTAGGTTTAATCCAGTAGTTTTCGACCTTTTTTTAATAACGGCACCCCTAAGTAATTTATTTTATTTTGCGGTACCCCTACTCAATTTTCTGCCTGTTAGATCCGATTCTCTCCCTCTATGTGAGTATATATAGGGTGTCTCAAAAATATTGGTACAAACGTTTAGGGAAGGTAGGTAACATCTAAAGGAATGTGAATCGCATAGGAACTCATAACGGGAAACGTCACGGGAAAGTAGTAGCAGAGGCACAAGAAGCAGAAATGACACAAGACAGTAATTAGTGGCAAACATTTATTTGACATAATATTAACAATGGAGTACGAGATGGATGCATTTCATGATGTTACAACAGATGCTCGAAGGTTCCACCATGAGAGGCGATGCATGCGTGACACCGACGCAGCATGGATTGGCGGACACGGTCGAACTCACCTGGAGTTTCTTTGACAATAGCAGCAGCGCAGACGAGTATCGCCACAAGATCCATTTCCGTCTCCACAGGCGATTCATACACGATAGATTTGAGGGTCCCCACAGAAAGAAATCAAGGCTCGTTAAATCAGGTGAGCGTGGGGGCCAGGCAAGGGGTCCACCACGGCCAATCCATCGACGCCTAAATCGCCTGCTCAAATGGTCACGAACACGCCTTCCATAATGGGCAGGCGCCCCGTCATGTTGAAACCAAATGTTGCATCTCGCATTTGCTGGAACATCGTCAAGTAACCCTAGTAGAACTTGTTCCAGAAAAGATCCGATATTTAGCGGAGTTCATGCGGGATGGTAACAGGTATGGGCCGACTAAGCAGTCACTGACCATACCTGCCCACACATTGCAAAGCAATGTTGTGCTGCATGGGGGCGCACACCGTGTGGGCCCTCTACTAATCCATACACTAGGTGCATGTCTGCCAGCTCACAGTTCGTATATCGATGCATGCTCTTCATGCGGCGACTACTGCTTGAATGAGTAAACCAGAAATTTTCCCTCTCGCGAACTGATGAACAGCGCCGTGTACCGACTTACGGTGACATTTCCGGTTATGGGTTTCTATGCGATTCACATTCCTTTAGATGTTACCTACCTCCCCTAAACATTTGTACCAATATTTTTGAGACACCCTGTATATATATAACATGTACACATTATTATAATATGTGTATATATATATATATATATATATATATATATATACGAGTATATATCTAATATTAAAAAATATATATTCTATATGCTAGTTATTAAAATAATATAATTATAAAAATTACATTTTATAATACAAATTATATATATACAGTATATAATAATTTTATTATTTATATAGAGATACTAAGTAAAGATCACTTAGAGATCACCACAAAATTAAAAAGATACTGTACACCTTTTTATAATGAAATAAACATATAAATTTTAAAAAATAATAAGTTAATTAACTAAAACCCAAAATACATGGCACCCCTGGAATGTTCTTGCGGTACCATGGTTGAAAACCAGTGGACTTTAATCCCTATCATCTCTTAACTCGAACCGTGTACGATGTTCTTTCTTTCACCTAATTTTGATCATTTATCTATTCAGTGATCCAAACTGAACCCTTCCAGCAGTATTTTAATATGGCAGATGCTAATTTTTGGACCAGATTCATCTAGGTACTGATTGTCACCAAACATGTTCTGCAGCGGATGTGTTCTCTATTTTCGGAAATACTTTCTCTTCTCCCCTGAATTACCTATACTAAAATGAATAGAAAGGAAATTTAATTAATTAAATTGTTCTATCTTTTAGGGAGCATCACCCTTTTAAAAATCATCACTAAACATTTCTTACTGGCTTGACTAATGAGAAGTCCCCAGAAATCATGGGATACCTACTTAGTAATGGATAGGCCGGATAAGGGCAGTCATACGGCGAGGCATTCATTCCACTAATTCACGAAAGCTTTCCACGGGTATTTCCATTTATGCTTGCTGCACCGCTGTCCACGATTCCGTCGCATTCCTGGGTGGAAGATCCAAAGCTCGAATGGACCTTTCCACAGCATCCCAAAGATGCTCCACAGGGTTCATGTCTAGTGAACGGGGAGGCAATTCCATGGTGGTAAAATCTGCCGAATGCTTATCGAACCACGTTCTAGTAACACGGCTCTGTGGGGAAGGGCATTGTCCTGTGAGTGCACCATGACCATGAAGGGAAGCAGGTGATCTGCACGTAACCTGGACGGTTCAGAGATGCGTCTAGACATACCAGAGGCCCCAACTTGTACCAGTTGAACACGCCACAGACCATTACCGACGGTCCACCTGCCTCAACAGTTCCTTGTTAACATGACGGGTGCATAGCTCGTGGGTTTTCCGCCCTATACGCACCCTCCCCTCCGCTTGGAATAACTGGAAAGGGGGACTAGGAGACCCGTCTGCAACCATCCAAGGTCCAGTGCCGATGTTCTTTCCCCCAATTGAGGCGTAGAGTCCTGTGTTATGGTGTTAACAATGGGAGTCTGGTGGGTCGGCGGCTATTGATGATCGCCTGATGGTCTTGGTGGAGACGTTTCTGGGCCCTCCCTCGTTGAAGTCGGCGGTGATTTGTGCCATTGTCGCCCTCCAGTGGAACAATGCAAAGAAGTTCTGGAAAGGGTAGGCCAAAAAACGTTAATAATAAAACCGATGGAACATTAACTAAACTAGATACTGAAGAGGAAAGCAGAAGTGAAGGTTTGCAGCTGACTGGTGACTTGGGGATGGTTACTCTATTATTTTCCAGAAGTCGGTCTCTCGGCTGTCTTAGAGCAGTTAGGTTTCGAAATAGATCTAATAGAATGGATGACAGTTCAAGGGGCACCCCTACCTCGCGGGGAACGGCTACATCGTCATGCAGTAGATCCCCTCAACCTAGGAAAAGTGCGAAAGGTAAACGTGTGCAACGTTCCAAAATAAGTAACAGTTTGAAAAATACTATGCACAATGTTCAGAAGGAACTTGATTTAGCCAAGGCAAATAGGAATTTGGAGAAATTGATGAAATGCACACCACCTGTTTCCCTTGGTTTGTCTCCATGCGATGGAACACAGAGTATGTTAGATCGAGGGGATTTTTACCTTGATCATGCGAGGGAACCTGTAGTATGTTCCCTCGCATGATTTAACTGAGAAAATATCTTTTAAAACATTTAGTGAGCTTTCTCTCTGCCTGCGCAAGGACCTGGAGGAATTTATTTTTCAAGAGAAAAAGGGTGTTGGTATGAGGATTGTAAATGGGGTACTTTCAAGATGGCGCACACTTGAAAGTGCTTTACATGATGTTGACATTGAAAATGAACGGCTAAAGGAGATGGTCACTGGCTTAGAGAGGGTACTAGATGCGAATGAGAAACAACTGAGAGAGATCCAGATCAAGGAAGACTAGCTTACCAAGGAACTGTTAAATGCTTCCCTGTTGGGAGCAGAAAATAAATGCTTAAAGGACATTACATCCCTGGAGATGAAATTGGAGGAACACAAACAAAAAATTGAAGGACTGAAAAATAAAGATAGTGATATGGTAAGAGAACTGTATAGTAAGGTAATCCAGCATAGAACACCTCAGAATCAGGTGAGCATCGAGGGACGAGGGCAAACTAAGGGAAGAAATGAAAGTCAGGTATGCTTGTCTTCCTCGTCATTGGATGGGACAAGAGGACATGTTCTGATAGTGAAAGCAGCTGAGGGATCAAGATTGAAAAATAGTGATAAGGTGCGTTTAGCAGTAACTAAAGAGCTTAAAAGCAGCTTAAAGAAAATTAGGATAAGGAGGCTTCGGAAGATTACGGATAATGGTATTGGAGATGCAAACAGAAAAGGAGCTAAAAGAGGTAAAGGAATGCGATAGCATTAAACGATTGGGCCTGATTCTCTCGACTCCAAAAGAGCCAGACCGAAAAATAATATTGTATGATGTAGAAAAAACGATCAACAAGGAAGACCTGTTAGAAGACTTATACAACAAAAATTTACTAAATATGAACATCTCAACATCTCTTGGGAGGAAGTGGAGACGGAGATACTTTTCCGTTTTTGTAGAAATAAATAATAAAGCAAAAACAGGAAATAATTGGGTCCTCCAGGTGTCAAGGCTTATTAGAAGTCATTTGTTACTGCATGGTAGGATTTTCATTGGCTTCATGTCGTATAAGTTCAATGACTTTCATTTAGTTACCATGTGCTACAATTGTCAGGGATTTGGTCATACAGCCAGAGCATGTTATCGCACAGACTCTGTCTGCAGTCACTGTGCAGGTATAGGACACTCCTACACATTCTGTACTCATCAGCGAGAACAACAGATCTGTTTCAATTGTAAGGCAAAAAATCGAGCTGCAAATCATTCTGTAAGGAGTAAACAGTGTCCAGAATACTTGAATGCATTTAAGTTGGTCAAAGAAAGAGCACGGAAATTTGATAACGTTAATGGCAGATATTGATAATCACTTAATTCTTAATCAGCACAATGCAAAATCGAATGGTAACGTACATATACTACAGGTTAATGCTCAGAGATCAAGATTAGTGGCTGATGAAGTTAGTCTAGTGTGCAGAGAGAATATTGATATAGCCTGCATACAGGAACGATCTTAGTGAAAAGTCGGCCTACAGGATATCCATTTTCAGCACGTGTACTCTGTGAGATGAATCAGACTTAAGAGCTGCAATTGTAGTGTTTAATAAGAACATATTTATTACTGTTATAAATTCGTTGTGACCTTCACAGATGGTGTGCATAGGGGTGGAGTCAGACCTTGCATCATTCTATCTGTGTTGTATGTATTGTCATCACTCAACAGACATTAATTTCTACATCAGGTACATGGAACTGGTTCAAAATCACCTGGATAGTAATTCAGTAATATTTGCGATGGATTCTAACGCAAGATCAGCATCGTGGTTTGATAGAATTACAAATGATCGTGGTCGTCAATTAGATTAATTCTTCGCTTGTTGTGGATTGTTTATACAAAATCTACCAAGTTCAGATAGTACTTTCTTCGCTGTTAATGGAGAATCAAATATTGACTTGACAATCTGTAACGTAAGGGCAGCTGGTATTGTGGACGATTGGCGATTAAGAGCAGACTGGGTCTGCTCTGATCATTGGGCCATTGTATTTTCTGTCAGGGACATAACAAAACTAGCTCCGTCTCAGGAACAGTTACGACGATTTTCTATCGAAAATGCAAAGTGGAATAAGTTTGACGAATATATTCATGTCCGACTTGGGAATCTGGGCATTTGGGCATTTAGTCAGATGTCTGGAGAGAATGCAGTGGTTACTTCAGCGCTCTCTCTTTGAGGCTTCTAGCACATCTATGAAGCAAAAGAACTATAATAGGATCCCAGTTAAATGGTGGTCTGGTGAGTTAAGCCAACTTCGGAAGCAGGTTCATAAAGCGCGGAAAAGGTACCAAAGAAGTAGGCGTAACAATGGGGAGGAGGAAATTAATGTACTTAGAGTATTAAAGGATACGGAGTGCATGCGTGCGTATGATATCTAAATCAAAATTAACTGCCTAGAGAACGTTGGTTAGAACAGTGGGCAATGAGAACCCATGGGGAATTGTATATAAGCTATGTACTGGCAAGACTAAAATATATAATGGAGATACAGCATACTCTATTGGAGATGTTGATCAGGAAAGAACGAGTTGGAGAGAAATTATGTCTGCGATTTTGGATCATCTGATTGAAGATACTATCTCTGAGCAAGATGATGAAGAAAGGGCTTAATCAAGCTTACTCTAGAGTACATGACGAGGATCCCTTTAGCCTGATTGAACCCTGTCATGCAGTACAACGCATAAGGAACAATGAATGCCCAGAGATGGACTTCATTGAAAGAGAGGTCATTAAACGGGCTCATCGACTGATACCAGGGATCCTTCTTGAAGTTTTTAATAGCTTGCTATTAAAAACTTCAAAACTGCGTGACGGGGCCTTTCCATCACCATGGAAGGATGCCCTATTAAAGCTGATACTGAAGGGACCATCTAAGCCAAAGATGGTCCCTTCAGTGGGTTCGCGTACTAGCGAGAGGGGTGACAGCGTCGCGTTGCCCAGGAACCAGGTATCCCAAGAATTCTGTCCTTTCAGTGTAGTGTCTCTCTGAGCTTGAGTGGCTTCGAATACCTTTATATTTACAGAAACAATTAATGATTTATTTTGGGAAAAATCCTTCTGATTTTCGGTGTAGTAAAATATTTAGTAATATAATATACTTATTACATAAGAATTGTGTCAATACAGGAAATGTAATATTTCTATTACTCAATAAAACGAAATGATGAAACATTGTATGATCGTATTAGATCTAAATAGATGGATATTTCAAGAGTGTTATCTACAAAAAAAAAAGAAGTATCATTCTTCAAAAGCTACTTCCATGATCAGTTTCAACTTAATTCAAGATATCTTTTATTGCTGAGACCAAAACTGGCACGGTTTTCGAGCTTAAAATTGTGAGGTCGTAATACACCATCCTGCCTTATTGTGTATCATGGTTTAAAAATGTTTTATGCTATAGATTTGATGCCGATAATAGTAACTGCTGTGCAACTCCAACGAGCTATAGAGCTGAATCTTCATTAGCTTCACCCAAATAAGATGAACCTTCCACTTCGGTATATATGATTCATCTGACTTTGGATAGCTCAATTCAGCCTCAGTTTTAACAAAATGTGAAAATTATTGACAAAGTGATCTGGTTGGTATCATGAGAGGGGATGCATGGTTTCTCCCCTCCCAGAAACTGTGCTTTTTCGTCGCCAGGAAACAGGCGACCCGACCGAAGGATACACGCAGACAAAATGTACTGAAGATTCATAGCCTTAGTTGTTTTGACACTTGAACACACTTAACTGACTGCACGAATATTCCTTCCTTTATATATCTTTTCAACGTTTGCTGTCGTAACTTTAAAATAGTCCTCATATGAGGTCTTGAAATTTTTAAAAGCAAAAGTCGTTCATGTGAACCTTTTTACTTGTTTTCGACTGCGAACACAGCCTCTTAATTTTGTATCACGTAATTATGGATTGTTCTGTATATTTAAATGATCTGAAATTAATTTATCCAAGCGATTATAATTTGTATAATATGTGTGTAATGTAGAAATTTCATAGCTTGATTTAGCCAGGAAATTAGGATTAAAAGTGATATGGGACAGTGAGGATGAATCATGCTTGATGTAAGTAAAATTATAATAAACAAACGCCGTCGTATAATATAAAAGAACTTGAATTATAAACAACATATTTAACAGTCTAAGGGAATTTCTAGATTCATTCCAAGATGACAGCCATTCAGTACCCGTACTAGGCCTACTAAGTGCAGAATATAGTTTTGAATTAGCATTAGCAGTGTCACACGTAAAGCTATTGGATTGTTGATCATCTCTGACTTTGCTATTCATCTGGCTGCAAGTGAGTTCAAAATTCAAATAACGATAAGGTAAATGATTTTATTTAATCATAAATTGTATAGTGACAGTAGTTCAAAGCAAAGTGAGAGGGTGAAGTATCTTCCCTCTGTCTACCAACTGAATGTCTATTGGTTTTGATATTTTTCTGAAGTATGTGCTGCCATCTAGTACACGAAATAAACACTATATGCCTTTCAACGATAAAATTAAGCGTATCCACCATTCAAAAGAAACCTACTGGCTAATATGCCGTATTATATTTTTAATATGTACTCTATTATACCAATTTTAGACTGTTATCGGCAATTTCTTGTTTATTTCAAAATCCTCAATCACATTTAGTGCGCGTGGGTGCACGTGCCTTGAGTGACCAGAGTTCAAGCTCCGTGACTGCTAAATATGGTGCTGTTTCTTGTATTATGTCTATTTAGTGAAGTCTAAATAGACATAATACCCGAAGTATAAACAGAAAAATTTATTTATTTATTTATACTGTATTTTCAAAAGTAAAGTATCATCTAGACAAGACTGCAGTTACCGTTCAGACCGCAGCATGGGTTTGTTAAGGGGAAGTCTTGTCTGACCAATTTGATTGGATACTATGATGTTCACAAAGGAACTGGATGCAAAAAAAAACAATTTTGATTTCACTACTTGAATTTCAGGAAAGTTTTTGATACTGTTGCACATGGAGGATTGCTGCACAAATTGCAGCAGTATGCCATTGGAGGCAAATTGCTGCTATGGATAAAGGGATGGTTGAGTGGGAGAAGACAGAGAGTGGTAATCAGTGGATACTGCTCTATGTAGACTAATATTATTAGTTGAGTTCCCCAGGATTCGGTGTTGGGCCCATTGTTCTTTTCGGTGTTTATCAAAAATATTGATGAAGGTATATCAGGTTTAAACGTCTAAGTTTGCAGACGATACGAAGGTTGGCAGGGTTGTTAATGACAATAAGGATGGTACGCTACTGCAACGGGATCTGGAAAATTGAACAGATGGGCTGGGCTGAGAGGTGGCAACTGAAGTTTAACATTGACAAATGTCAAGTACTGCATGTGGGTAGCAGTAACCTCAGAGTAATGTATCAACTGGGTGGTACTACACTCAGGGAGGTGGAGAATGAAAAAGACCTGCTGGTAATTGTGCAGTCAGATATGAAGTTTTCTGAACAGTGCAGACAGACAAGCTGCAAGAGTAGCTCATGGTATCTTGTCGATGATATACAGGAATTTTGCTAGCAGGGAAAAGGAGGTGATTGTCCCCTTGTATAAGGCAATGGTTAGGCCACACCTTGAGTACTGTATGCAGGTCTGGACGCTTCATTTTAGAAAGGATGTAGAGCTGCTGGAAAGGGTGCTGAGAAGGGCACCGAGATTGGTGAGTGGAACAAAGGGTTGCTGTTACCAATAAAGGCTTAAGTTCTGCAAATTGCAGTGTCTGGAGACTAGACACCTGCGAGGTGATCTGATTGAAGTGCATAAGGCCTTGAATGGTTTGAGCAAGCTCAATGCTGATGGGATTCCTCCTCTTGCTTAGATTACTCACCTGAGGGGACATAAATTCAAATTAAAATTGTAGAATAGATGTGCGGAAATTTGTCTTTAGCTAGAGGGGTGGTTGATTGCTGGAACAAACTTCCATATGTTGTAGTGAAGATCAACAACAACTTAAGTTCAAGGCAGAACTAGACAAACATTTAGAGTGAATGGTTGGATGAAATGGGAATGGTTTTTTTCTTTTTTTTTTTTTTTTGCTAATGCTACATAAGCTTGCTTTCTTGCATTATATGCCTCTACTAATGCTAATACTAATGTATCTTCTAGAAAAAAAGGTTAAAAAATCCGTTTTTATTATACTACGGCACCAAAGGAGTCGTAACATCATAATATTGGAGTAGAGCACCAGTTGCAGCATTTACTTTATTTGTTTATTCATCTTTAACATCTGTACAGCGTATAAGCTAGGACGGTTATAAGTTTCGTTGTTACTTACCTCGGTATTTTCGTACAGCAACCAGAAAATCGACCACAGAACAGCCAATTTACAGACAGTATACACGGAGCAATATGGCCTTAGTGGCTCATGCTCCTGGAAACCCCCACTACAGCAACTACTGCTTACAACTTGGTTCTCATCCATTTATTTTTCAACATAGTGTTAGAATTCCTGGTCTAGGACCGGAAAGAAAAATTAAATTTTCTGGAACGTATTAAGCATATCCCTTACTATCTGTCTGAAGAAACTGCTGCTACACCTATAGCATTCATTAATTAGATCTCGACTGGACTGTGGGTCTCCTATATATGCCTCATTCAGACAAAGCGTATTAAGATGGCTTTACCCTGTACATCAGAATACTACGGATTGCACTGGGGGCTTTTCGTGCATCACCAGTTCAGGGTCTTCATATGGAAGCACACGAATCTCCACTACACCACCGTCGGCATGCATAGCGATTAACCTATCCAGCTAAAATCAGAAATTTCTCACATCATCCCATATCTCAATACTTGTTCACACCAAAATGGAATAATTTGTATCAAAATAAACTATTGTAGGGTAAACCGTAAGGCATAAATAGACGTTGGAGATTAATTTGGAATAATGTATTTCCAGATTTTATCACAGCCATAGCAAATACCCTCGATAAACGTTGATAATCGTCTAAAATAAATAAATTTTCTGCTTATACTCCGGGACGACCACACGGTCAGAGGAGTTCACAAGGTACAGAGAATACGAGAAACAGTACCGTATTTAACGGTCATAGGCTTAAACCCCGGTCACTCAAAGCACTTATACACCCTTTGGCTTAACCAAAGCGACCTTCCAGCAATGGGGAAAATGCCCTTATAAATTTCAACATTACGCAAATCCACACAGCTTCCAAGACAGAGAAGTTGGTGAGCCGACCGGGCTAGCCGAGTGGGTAAAGTACCTGCCCGGTAACCCAAAGGTCGCGGGTTCGATTCCCGCGGGCTTGGATCAAAGTACTTCAAAAACCTTGGGAGGTGCAATATGGCCACAGAAGCCGATGCGCCAACAACTACCAAATCAAAAAAAAAAAAAAAAAAAAAAAAAGAAGTTGGTGCAGCTGTAGTTCTACAAAATATTACAATGTCTCAGCAGCTCTCTTTGCAATGTGTCACTTACACTGCATAATTATATGCTATCCCGATGGCGTTAGAAAATGTAAAACAGTCGTATCCTCAAACCATTGTCTATACTGATTTCTTAAGTGCTGTACCCAATCTTCTTTGTAAACTTCCTTCTACAGTCCCTTGCCACAACAAATTCGAATAAAGCTAGTGCAGATTCATACAAACTGACAAAAAATTATTTTCTGTTGGATACCTGGCATGCTGGAATCACAACTGCAGGAATCGAACAAGCAGACTTTGTTGCCAAGAATGCCAATCTTATACTGTCAGACATCCACACGCCCTACACTGATTGCGAACACATCATACAATATACCCGTTAAAAAAAAAAGAGCTCTACTTGGCAGAGCACAAAAGCAATAAATTGTTCCTCATTAACAATTATCACAGGCAGTGGCTATCAAGCCTAAGAGGGAATAGGAAGGAAGAAGTCATACTTCCTAGATTACGTATTGGGCTTGGGCATATTCACCTAACTCATAGCAACCTACGCACAAGGGATGTGATCCTCTACTATGCAGCAACTGTCAAATTCAGCGCACAGTAAGATGTCTCATCATCAAATACCCATTACACCTAAGAGAAAGACAAATAGCTTTCTCTTCTCATCTGTGTTCCTCTAATCAACTAACATTACAGCAGATTCTGGGACACCGATAAGGCATTAATGATCTTTCCACTTTCCTAAAAATGCTAAATAAATACCATCTTATTTGAATCCACCTGTTTAATAGATTAAACGTCTACTATCTAAGGCTGTAATAAGTGCATTATGGCCTTAATTGCCGTTGCACCAATAAATCACAGCATCTGCCATTGTATGTAGCACCTGGCAGTTATCTGTATCATTTTGTTTCTGAGACCAGGTTCTGCACCTCAGGTTTTCGGCGTGCAGCTTGGGAGCGTATAATATTTCTGTCAGTATTAGGATTATTTAGACAACATGTTATTATTTTGAAAAACATTGAGGAAGGGTTAATTATAACTGGATGTCTTCAAGGCGCTACTGATAATAAATAAGTTTTCTGTTTTTTATACATGGTCATCTTCTATCCGTCCGTCCATCTTCATATAATAACTCGACTCCCAATGAATGGATTTTGATGGAATTTTATATTTGGCTCTTATAGAAAGATTTATCGAGGCATGCCAAATTTTACTAAAATTGAACAAATAGGAATTCGGAAATTATTATTTCTTTGTCTGTCCGTCCGTATGTAAGAACCTTAAGTAAGAATAAATGCAACTGGGCATAATATTTTTAAGAGTGATAATTATCTATATAATATAGGTGTAAAAACACCATAGACAACTCTTGAAATGCCTTTTACACTACAATAGTAGTGTAAAAGGCATTTCAACTGTATCTCATATTGTGCTCATCCTTCACAGCGAGTTATCATGTATTGCACTGTATTGCATTAATGTATTGTAATGAATAAGCATTACTTATTCATTACCTTGAATAAGTAATGCTTCACTAATAGAGAAGACTATTTTTACTTATTCTCATTGGACACCACCACCCAGCGATTTTTTGTGCCGGTTAAGCTGCCACGGAAGATAATATTTCATATAGGATGAAACAATTTTGTTTGAATCCTGTTAGATGGAGGAACTTTTGAGGTTTTTTCACAGTGGCTGAGTTAGTCTGTCTCAGGCGTGTCTCAGGAAAAAATTATCGATGCACGATGATTTTTTTCTGCAGCAAATTGCTTGTTTCTATGCAAGTCAATCATAAAATACACGCAGTTCACAAGCTCAGTATAGTGGCTCCTCATGGCCTTAGTTTCTTTGCCATAGTAATCGAACAATAGACGGCAACACCAGCTTAAGCCAAGATATGTTTTGTTGTTTCTTATAATTGCTGATCATGATCATGCGAGCAAAAATTGTGTTTTATTGAAATGAAGACAGCAGTACTGAATTTAACTACGCTCCCACTTCCATCTCTTAGAGAATTACTTGTGCCATCATTCCAGGAACTGATGATGGACATTAGAGCAAGAAACGGTGAATAAGATTTCCACTCAATGGAAAAAGATTATTGATGTACTGTATAAAAGAAAAAAAGAGTAGATGAACGAACAGACCTTAATCTAGAACTGCTTGAGAAGTTAGAAGACAGACGGCAAAGCAGGAGGTAGATCATTAAATAGGAAGGTACATTTCGAGCAGAGTACTACTGTTTTTCTCTTCACAGCGAACAAAGAACAGCTTAAAAATTTTTTTTTTTCAGCCGTGGTATGGAATACGTGTAATTGTTTCATTATTTCATAAATGCAAATTTCCTGCGCGATAATTATCCTTTAAAACAAATTACAGATGAAATAAAATTATGTGTTTATAAAGGTTAGAAGTTTGTATTGCAAGCAAAGAAATCTTATCGTATGTCTAAGTAAAACGTAAATTTTCACTTATACTGAGTTTGTTTGCTTATAATGTCGATTTTGGACCAGTTACCCAACTTGCTTAGAATACCTTACATTAGTTTTAAATATAGAACTCCATACTAATTATAAGCTACCGTAAACTCAATTCCGGCTTAATTATTGAACTTTTACTGGCTGTGCGAAAGATGAATGTAATTTTCAGACCAATTGTCTAATTTTCAACGAAAAAACATAGGCTTAAAGCAAAAATATAACCAGTTTCAGAGGACAGGTAGCATAAAGAACATAAAAATGTATACAGGGTTAAAATCCTTTTTCTGATCCTCTTTACAAGGAATCCTTGCAGACTGAATCTTAATAAACTGTGCATGTCGTGTACATAAATTACAACACCGGTGTAGACAAGGATCCACCCTCGTTCTCTCATATTCCCCGAAATGTCTCCTTTAGAATTGGCAGCACTTCAAGTCCTGGAAGATGGTAGAGATATATGCGAATTCACTAGATCAGAAATAAGAGGATCAACGCTAATCCTTGCTGCTTCCACTAGGTCGAGATAAGACAACGTCGTGGACTTTCTGTTCAACAAAGGGATTTAGAAACACTGTGCTATTCTGTCTTATCAGTTTTAACAAGAGCCAAATAGCAACAGTCCGTTGTTTAAGACGTATGAATAGTGGAAGGAGCTATCTTCCTCGTGCAGGCCCTGTTCACCTTTGTATTCGTCTCGTGGAAAGGTTGCCGACATTGTTTGTATAATTAAATAGGATCACTTAATGAGTTGGGCCTTGTGACTTTGAAGATGAAACAAGTTGCTGAGGATAAAATTTACCCTGTTTTCCGCTGTTCTTAATAGCTCTTGTATGACTACTCTTGTATTTAATTCGAAAGTCAGCTGGATTCCTTAGACCTCCGTTGCAGTTAAAAATATATATTCAGTTGCAAGAGGCTCCCCAGGCAACACCATTCTTCCAAGATAAATACTCACATCCACTGCAAAACATACAATAGGTAATAATGAAGATCACTACAAACCAAATATTCGAAAGCACCGCCCCGAAGGTTTTTGTCAGACTTGTTGACATGTTTATTTAATAACGAAGACTCTGTCCAACGGCACTTTACTCACAGCTGCCATTTCAAAACCAACTCGTATTCAATGACGCTGGTGAAAATCTGACCGAAAGTGAAGCAGAATTTAATCTGCAGCGTTTTCATTGAGATTTGGCGAAAAGTACTGACGCAAATAGCCATACAGTATTTGTGCTGGGAAGTGATAGCAGATTTACTGCCACGAATAAAATGCAAGCTTTATCACAGAGATCTTTCAACAGGAAATTGTAAAAGTAAAAGTATTGAGCTTTTGATAACACTTTCCGTGTATTAGATATATATATATATAAAATGTAATGTATATTTTTCTTGTAAATGGCCCACACAGGTAGCAGAAATTCTCAGGGCTTCCTTTGCTTCTTCTTAACCATTTTAAAAGTTCAATTCTAAGCAAAACGCAGGAGAGACAAACTGCCTGAGATCGAATAATTCAGCCACATATCAATATTGTCATGAACATCAATCTTCAAGGGACTGCAATATGATGATCTCTCCAGGACGTAGTGTTACATTGCTCCAATCAATGGATATTATCCATGAAGAAACCCAAAAAATAAGTATAAAAACAAAGGTAGCACAAAAATTGAAATAAAATTTATATTGAAAGCAGTCCTGACTCTATGGACGATTATAAATTGAATCAAATTATTTAGAAAATAAAATAATTGAGGTGTTTAAAATATATTTTATTGTTTTGTAAATATAAATATACATTTTTAAATGAAAATTTTTATTAAATTTTTTCACCAGTGGGCGTGCGGCAATTAAAAATGTTACTTGATATTATCCATGGCGCCATAAACATTCAGAATTTATATAGGTTAATATTTTGTAAATCCTTTCCTAGATATATGAAATTGTAATTTCATATGTCTAGGAAAGCCTAGCTAGACATATGAAATTGTAATTTCATATGTCTAGCTAGGCTTTCCGATTTCTGCAGGGACTTTTTTTCAAAGTGAAATGAATTCTCTTGTGTATTACTTCATCGATGCACACATTTCTGTCATTAGCTATCTACGAGTAGATTACATCGCTCAGAAACACGGATCAATAATAGATTTTTTTCCTATCTCTGCTGCATCGGGTCTGTTGAAGGCAGGATTCGTTTCAATGCATAGCAAACTAATTCGCGTGTATGATGTTCGTCTGAACAAACTTACTACCTTTACAGACCACATTCCATTATCAGTTAATTAAACTTGGTCCTAATCCCGATTTCCACTTGATATCTCTCTATTGCATTTTAATCTGTACAAGAATATTCGTTAATGAGATCCCCCCAAACTTTCCCACTATCTGTGAATATCTCTTGTCATTACCGGCTCTTCCAGCTGGATGAGTGCGTGTTATTAATCAGCTTGTTCTCCATTTCGGTAAAGTGTAGCTGTGTGTGTGTGTGCGTCCAGCTTCACTGTTTTATGATAAAAGTCAATGTTCTTTGTCTCCCAATAAAACATTCCAATTATCTTCAGGAATTGGCCATTTCTGTGTAACTTAAAAGTGACGTGCAGTAGTCATTTCTCTTATAAGGTTGAACGTATTTTTCTTAAATCTTCAATTTGGTTTCTCAAAAAATATATATAAAAATAAATAATAAGTAAAAATAAATATGAAAGCAAAAAATAAAAAATATATACAGTATATATATGTATTTCAGTAAATTGTACAAACATCCTGAAGTATATGTTGTTGAGTTCCGCATTGAGTTTAAAATAATTGACTTTGTGTACTACTTAACTTTGGAACATGTTGGGTTCTGTATCAACTGGAACATGTTGGATACTGTATCAACTGGAACATGTTGGATACTGTATCAACTGGAACATGTTGGATACTGTATCAACTGGAACATGTTGGATACTGTATCAACTGGAATATGTTGGAATTTCGGGTAAAGTAATTACGTCGATGGCAGGACAGAAGTCAGAAAGTTGTAAACAACGCGTATTCTTTACATTGGGCTAAAATGAGAAGTAAGGATTCCCAAGGATCAGTACTGGGACCACTGTTCCTTTTTGATTTTCTTAAATAGCAACAACAGTGGGACAGAGGGCGTGATGTGAAAATTTGCAGATGATGTTAACTTTGGGAGACTAGTTAATGATCAGTGGCAAAAAGACTTCTTCAGAACGACTTTGATTATTTTTAAATTAACTAATTAAAAGAGGAAAAGATGGAATGGTGAGAAAAGTGGAAAAGTGGTGAGAAAAGCTATGTTTTAATGCAGCAAAATTCAAGGTCACTTGGAGAATGGCAACCGCCAAAATAACTGATACATTTTGAGGGGTTGAACTAAAACATCTAGAGGAAAAGGAATTTGTACGTTACGATACAGTCGGACATGAAATTCTCCGAGCAGCAGAAAGGCAAGAAATGCCCAGGTTTCCTGTCTATAATTTTTGAATATTTGCTTGCAGGAATAAGGAGGGAATAATACCACTGTATAAAGGCAGTTGTAAGACCTCACTTGGAATACTGTGTGCAGGTATGAAGACCGCACCTGAAAAAAGACATCAAGCTTCTTGAAAGGCTCCAGCGACGGACCTTTCAAGGAATACCGTGGAATGCTTGTGCAAGTCTATTGCACTTGGAATACTGTCTGCAATTATGGAGTCCGTACCAAAACAAAACAAACAAAAAAAAAGACATCAAACTTCTTGAAAAGGCTTCAAATTGGGCAATGCGCCTGGTGAGATCGGAAAAAGTGTGTCTATATGAGGAAAAACTTCCGAGTATATGGGCTGCAGAGTTTTGTGGAAATTCAAAGCTTTACTGTCTAGTGCCTACTTGAGGAAAGAATCAAATAAGTAAAGTAGTTTAATTTGTTTTATTTTATGATATTTTATTATTTATGTGTTACTTTCTTTAATTTTTCGCTGGGGCAACTAAAGACTAGGGCTTCCTTGCACCATATAATAATACCAGTATAAGAAATAAATAGTAATAATTCATGATTTTTATATTTAATAAACTGATACTAAGAAAGAAACCCTCTTCAAATAGCAACAATTTTTATGCGATAAAACACCAACACAAAAATCGTACATTTAACCGTGAACATTACTGCCTATTCTAACCAGTGTATGGCAACAGCCATAATATCCAGTTGGATTACGTTAGGTGTGCTGTTAAGCACCAAAGCAACTAAGACCATGAGGCTTCAATGTATTGTGTCTGTAATTGCGTGTACTCTTCTGTCGGTCTACTGTTTTCTGGACGAAAAACCATGTAAGAAAAATTAATTCAGCCACATTGTGCAAAAAAGCCTATCAAATTCCTCGCGTCATTGACGGATTCCGACTCAAGCCTTTTCCACCCGATGTGCTACGACGGATAGCTGCGCTCAGCTACAGTATACAGTATATGGTTATCCTATGTCATATGTATGAAAAAGAAATAAATAATAATGGTTGGATTTCTACTTGATCAATTTTAATAAAATTTGCAATGGCTCTACAAGTCTCTCTGGAAGAGCCAGATAAATTCCACCACTGGCTGTCATATTGTCATATGCGGATGGACAGACGGATGCTGAAGACAATATGTACTTTACGCATATATTCAACACCTAAAAATTTTTTTTTCTTTTTTTTTGTAGTAATTTTTGTAATGGCATTGGTATAGGTTACAAGGAGTGTCCTTGGTAATTCCAAAGAATTACCTCGTTACTCACTTAGCACTTACATATCGAGAAGAATTGTTTTTAATGTCAGAATGTCCTTGACATTTCTCAAATATCATCTCTGAATCACTTGAAGCTCCAGTAATAACAACTACCAAATATTATTTTTTATTCGAGAGAGCAAGATCACTCATTTGGGAAACTGCTTCCATCTAGATAATATTTTTATTTATTTATTCAATCATTTTAATAGTTGGTACATGTTCCTGGACAGCAATAGCCAGCAGAGAAATAGTGTGGTGCATTCATATAATAATAGACAAATAAATGTTATAATAATGGTAAAACGCTCACAGCATAAGGTAGTAAAAGTTGCAAAATATTAATATACATTTAAAGTTTTGCCCATATACAAGTTTTAATGTATGTAGTGCATTACATTTTGGTCACATTAGATTTTTATTTCTAAAATTAACTGAATTTTTCTTTTTATGTAATTAATAGAAGTGAAAAGGAAATAACTAATTATCTTATTGCCAATTAATTACTAATTACCTGAATTCATCGCGTATTTCAGGTTGTCTGATTTAATAAAACATGAAAGTAACATTTCTGATGAGATTAATATAATAAGAAAATACTAATAATTCATGATTTATGTACATGTATTCAGAAAACATTTAAAAAAAAAAAACACAACACTCTCAAACCGTCACGATTCATATAAGTTAGACTAGAACCAGGAAAATTTCGTTTCTGTACACCCGCCATTTGTCCCTGCATTCCTCCAATCAGCGCACGGCAACAAACGTAATAGTCAGTATTATTGACATGTTTCTGTTTTCAGATTCCTCATCTAAACATTTAAACGTTTACATTGGTTTTCTGAATATGCAGTTTATGTTGTTGTTGTTGTAGGGTAGTAGTAGTAGTAGAGGCATGTGATGCACGAAAGCAAACTTATGAGGTTACGTAACATCAGCCAAAAAAAAAAAAAATAAAATAAAATAATTTCACACATCCATTCCCTCTAAAAGTTTATCCAGTTCCTCCTTGAATTTGATTGCTGGAACAAACTTCCAGCAATCAACTACCTGCTGGCTAAAGGCAAATTTCCACACATCTATTCTACAACTGTCTTTCCTCAATTTGAATTTATGCCCCCTCAGGTTCGTGATCTGAGAAAGACAAAGAATCCCATCAGAATTGAGCCTGCTCAACCCATACAAGGCCTTATATATCTCAATCAGATCACCTCGCAGGTGCCTAGTCTTCAGACGCTGCAATTTGCAAAACGTAAGCCTTTCTTGGTAAGAGACGCCTTCGTTCCTTTTCACCAATTGTTGCCCTTCTCTGTACTCGTTGCAGCAGCTCTAAATCCTTCTTAAAATGAGGCCTCCAGACCTGTATACAATACTCGAGGTGTGGCCTGACCATTTCCTTATACAAAGGGATAATCATCTTTTTCCTACTAGCAAAATTCCTGTATATCATTGACAATACCCCATTACCTGCTCTGGCAGCCTGTCTGTATTGCTCAGAAAACTTCATACCTGAATGCACAATTACCCCCATGTCTTTTTTCATTTTCTACCACCCTAAGTGTAGTACCATACAGTTGGTATGTTTCACTGGAATTACTTCATTGCATTTGTCAATGGTAAACTTCAGTTGCCACTTCTCAGTCCATCTGCCCAACTTTTCTAGATCCTTTTGCAGTAGCACACTGGTTTTAAGAGCATCAACTAAGGCCATATTGCTCTGTGTATACTGTTTGTGAATTTCTTCTGTTCCGTGGTCGATTTTCTGTTAGATGGACGAAAATCCCGAAAGAGTTTCCGGGATCAAAAACAGTTGATGATTGAACTCCGCTTTGTTAGTGATGTTTACCTTGGCATTTATAAAGCTAATGCTTTTAAATTATAAATACTCTTATTGTTATAGTTTAATACAACGATGCGTGAAATGTTTATTTTATACAGCAATGAAATAAAAAAAAAACAAAAAAACATTTTCATACAGATAGTACAGAACAGTAAAACATAAGTGTTATTACTGCATAATCTCTCTCTCTCTCTCTCTCTCTCTCTCTAATCCCCCCAGCCTTCCTCTCTATCTATCCGTTAGAATAAACAGCGTTTCCTTCTGAGGATGACAAGAATTGATAAGGATGTCTAAGTGCTAACCTTCTATACATTTGTCAGAACTTCTTGGCACGGTAGTGACAAATGTCGTCCTGCTGACTCTTGATTAATAATAGCGGATCGTAAAGGTCATTTTTCTTTTATTTCTCCATAAAAACGGACGAGATGGATGGCACTGGCATTTATTTTATCTTCTTACCTGCCGCAGTGCGAAAGCCAAGCGCAGAAAAGGTATCTATGAATAGATTCTGGGCAGACAGGTCAACATCATTTTCACCAAAACATACGGCAGAATACTTTTATTTGTTCATAACTCCCAAACTTCCTGCGCCTACTTCCGTCTTACATTTCGTATCGCCGAAATAAGAAATGTTTCTAGGAATGGTAAATGCCATTGTGATTGTTAGTTTTCAATATTTGGAAACAAAAGCCAAGTTTGGATATTTTTCGTATGTTTTTTACACCCTAGGAGCTTCAAGAAAAGTGTCAAACAGATAAAAACAGCGTTAACATACTATGCAAGCTAAACTGATCAGGAAAGAGGGCGCTGTAAACTCTTTAGGTATCATTCTGATATTACTAAGTGTTAGCTCTCATCCGTCTAGAAATCGATGTTGGTTTGTGCATTTCCACAGTGAGTAGATTCAGTCTGAAATCGGTACTAGCAGCGGTTTAAATTTCAAATGAAATACTGGTAAACGGGAGGATGAGAGAAGTTCCAAAAAAAAAACTGCGAGCCCACGTAATGAGCCCAGTTATCATGCAAATATTAGTCACCCAAACACTCGTTTCTAGTTATTTAAAATTTTCATTAAAAAAAATTACAGAAATAGTGAAGAAGATGGATACCTGCTCCCTCTAAATCAGTCTTGGAACCAGCTCCGAAAATCAATACATTTCGTGTACGGATAGCGTATACTTTGCATTCTTAGAATGCAGTTTCGTTCCTTTTCCCTTAAAAGAAGTGGAATGACAGCTGTTCCTTTGTAGATGGCGATTCTAACTGCTATCACCATCGCTACTTCTCTTTCTGTGTTATGCCTTCCTGTCATGTTTCTTCGTACATTCTCAGTCTGTCTTTTGTAAAGGAAGAGATCGGGCAGTTCGCCCATGAGAGGATTTCTAAGAAGCCTCTATAAGCGGTTGCTCTCGGCGCGGGATCACGTGCCAAGATGATCCTGAAGGGAGGGTACAGCGGGGACTTGCAGATAGACAGCGATGTTGAAATTCATTTCAGGCTCCGTTAAAGAAAGAGTAGCGTATAAGTCTTGGTCTGGAGCTGGTAAGTCCACTAATGTGTCTCGAGGGAGGTGGGAGGAACACTCTCAACTTTGGAATTTAGGAGAATAAAAAAGTTTGTTTCGAGAACTTCCAACTCCAAATACAAAATCGAGCAGCTTTACTGTTGAAATCTGAAAGGTATTTGTTTAGAATTCTTGCGAGAACGGTGGAGTTCAACATGTTTTATTTAGTGTGCAGTTATAATTTGGAAATAAACGCATTAAATACGAATTAGTTAAATGCGTTGTTACACTCGCCATTATTAAGAAATTTAACCGAAGATCTAGTCAATTTTTAATCGCCTTACCCCCTTTCCCTTCATGATATTTTCTCATTTATATATTTGTAAAGAAAATTGCAAAAAAATGTTTTTTTTTCATAATTTTTCATGGTTAATGTTTAATGCAGAAATTATTGCAAAAACCTAACATATGCCATGCTGCTGTGCTCATTATTCAGACTTCATCCTCTTCAAATAATTAATGAACAGTAACATGCTGAAAGACGAAACGAAGGCTTTGGGTTTAATATTTATTTATTTTAAGGGTTAGTTTTTAATTTCAGATTGATTTCATCCCTAACTATCAATCTGAATTTATCAATTTAATTTATCAATCTGAAATTAAAAACTGACGTTTTAAATTTCAGATTGATAAATTAAAAACTGAAATTAAAGGAAGGGAGGAGGGGTTATGCTGTTAGTTAAGAAACACATAAAATCAAGGCAGTGCATCTAATTGATGTTGGTGAACAATGCAGTGTTGAGTCTGTTTGGTGTGACATGAGCACTGGGAAAAGGAAAAATTTTGTTATAGGCCTAATGAATCTGATGAGTATAATGAGAAATCGTGCAGAGAAATAGAGTGGGCCAGTAAATCAGAGAGTCTTATAATGGGGGATTTTAACTTCCCAGATATTGACTGGAACTTGTGGATTGGTCACTCGCACACTAGCAACACTCTTGCGGATTTATTGGATAACTGTTTTCTACAGCATCGTGTTCTAGAAGCAACCAAAGTGAGTAATACTCTTGATCTGATTATCAGCAGTGATTATTCATGCATTAAGAATCTGCAGATAAAGGAACCACTGGGTGACAGTGATCACAATGTACTGATGTGGGAATTACTTAAAGATGTAACTACCATCAAGGCTAAAGTGAAGGGCTTTTGCTTTCGTAAAGGTGACTACTCAGACAGTTTTTAAATTCTGTACAGTGGGATCAACTGATGATGTTACCAACGTTGAATTCTAAAGCCTTCAGGGACTTAATTTTGGAGGCTGCTAGGCGTTTCATTCCAACTAAGAAATACTGTTCAAGGTTTAGGCCTAAATGGGTGTCAGATGAATTAATGAGGCTCGTGGCAGAGAAGACTGCATGGGATGCATATATAGTATCAGGTGACACAGAAGCCTATAGCAGATATAAAGTAGTCTGTAATCAAGTACAAAGGAGGTTAGGCAGGCGAAGGCAGATTACGAGAAATCCTTGGCAAAGGTTTGCAAAGAAAAACAGTAAAGAGTTCTTTACTTATGTAAAAAACTTATGTTTTACTTATGTAAAACTCTAGAAGGAAAGGGATGAATCAGATTGGACCACTTAACATAGATTGGTTGACTATTGATGATCATGCTAGCAAAGTAGCTGATAAACTGAATGAGTATTTTGCATCTGCATTCACACATGAGGAGTTATTCAATGAGGGAAGTGCCAAAAGTTAATCAAATTCTAACAGGGAGCTAAGTGATTTTGTAATAACTGAGAGCAAAGTGGAGGAGAAATTGTCGAAGTTAAAAATAAAAAAGGCACCTGGGGTGGATGGGATCTATCCAGTTATATTAAAGGAGGCAGCAAAGGAAGTAAGCAAACCCCTTAGCCATAATTATGAGAGTTTCCCTGGACTCAGGGGAGGTCCCCATGGACTGGAGGTGTGCAAATGTATCACCAATTCACAAAGGGAGTTCAAAAGGTGACACAGGTAACTATAGACCTGTTAGTTTAACTTGTGTTCCGGGAAAATAATGGAATCATTGGCTAAAGAAGCATTACAGGATCATCTAGACAAGACTGCAGTAATAGTTAAGACACAGCATCGGTTCGTTAAAGGGAGGTCTTATCTGACCAATTTGATTGGATACTATGATGTGGGCACAAAGGAACCGAATGCCAAAAATAATTTTGATATACTTGGATTTCAGGAAAGCTTTTGATACTCTTGCACATGGAAGGCTGCTGTACAAATTGGAGAGGTATGGCATTAAGGGTAAGTTGCTACAATGGATAAAGGGATAGTTGAGTGGGAGACGACAGAGAGTGGTAATCAATGGACACTGCTCTTCGTGGACAAATGTTATTAGTGGAGTTCCGCAGGGTTCGGTGTTGGGCCCATTGTTGTTTTGTATATTTATAAATGATATTGATGAAGATATATCAGGTTTAATGTCCAAGTTTGCATATGATACAAAGGTTGGCAGGGTTGTTAGCGACAGTAAAGGCAGTATGCTACACCAACTGGATATAGATAAGTTGGAAAAATTGGATGAGAAGTGGAAACTGAAGTTTAACATTGACAAATACAATGTACTGCATATGGGTAGCAATAACCGAAGAGAAACGTACCAACTGTGTGGTACTCAGGGAAGTGGAAAGTGAAAAGACCTGGGGTTAATTGTGCAGTCAAATATGAAGTTCGCTGCGCAGTGCAGACGGGCTGGCAGGGCAGGTCATGGAATCTTGCCAATAATATATAGGAATTTTGCTAGCAGGGACAGGAGGGAGGTGATTATCCCGGTATACAAGACAATGGTCATGCCACATCTAGAGTACTGTGTACAGGTCTGGAGGCCTATCTTAGGAAGGATGTAGAATTCCTAGAACGAGTACAAAGAAGGGCAACAAGATTGGTGAGTGGAACAAAAGGGTGCTCTTACTAAGAAAGGCTTAAATTCTGCAAATTGCAGCGCCTGGTGAGTAGGTACCTGCGAGGTGATCTGATTGAGGTGTATAAGGACTTGAATGGGTTGAGCAATCTAAATGCTGATGGGATTCTTCCTTTTGCTCAGATTAAGAAACTGAGAGGGCACAGATTCAAATTGAGGAAAGAAAATTGTAGAATAGATGTGCGGAAATTTGCCTTTAGCCAGTGGGTATTTCATTGGTGGAACAGACTTCCAATATTTTGCTGTGGAATTGATAGCCCAAATAAATTTATGGCTGAGCTGGACAGGCATTTGGAAATGGAGGGGTGAAATGTGAGGTGGGTTTGTTTGGCTGATGCTGCATAAGCTTGCTTTCCTGCATCATATGCCTCTACTAATGCTAATGCTAATATGATAACCAGCCGTTTGTTGTCGCATGCTACTGAAATCTATTTGAATCTTTCAAAATCTTCTGTGCCCAAAATTTGAAGCGGTAGAAAAACGAGTAATAGTAGTCATGAAATAATCAAGTAAGCGAAGAATACTTACAAAAAGAATCACTCTGAATTTGTGTGTTCGTTCATTAATGTGGCCGAGCTCCAATGGATTTGTGTCTCTATCTGTCCAAATGAATTTGCTCTTCCTCAGTTTCAGATGCGAAAGATGTATGGCTCACGTGCAGAACATAACCCTAGAAACCGCCAAAAACTCGTTTGGAGAGGCACATTGTCAGTCCTGCTTGGACCTGCCGTGATGACCAAATCTATAGACCCCCCATCGCATTACGCACTGTTCGTATGTGATTCTCTGAGTCTAAATATGGAGAATGTCTGTAGAGCATTACGGGAGTCCATCTTCCTGATGATGAAAGTTTGAAGGAGGAACAGTGATAAGTAGAGGCGTCATAATGGGGGGGAGGGGTGCTTTCGTGGTTATAGCGTCTTACACTGGTGTCCACTATTGAAATTTTCATTCTGTCAATTATATCGCAGTGGATTTTATGTGTCATTTTAGACCACAAAGATAGGTTTGGACACGCTGATTTAATTGAAATGATCGTCACACAGCCTTGAGTCCCATGGAACACTAGTGGATTATTCTGGTATGCATAATCAGGTCATGGCCAACGCTACTCCTTTCGGCTACGTAGCAGACGACCTCATTGAAGCCGGTTGGGTTGTTTAAAGTTTGTGCAGAAATAACTGAGGCCATGAAGCGCCAGTATAAGCCCATGTGTACCGCTGTTGAGTCAGTCATGGTAGACTTGTGACACCACATAACGGGGGAGGGGAACTTAACCATGTTGGCTGTTGTCGAGATATTGGCACCTGCACATCTTTCCCCCACAATCATTTCACGTTCGAAGTAGGTAAGAACCCCACGCCGACCCATTCTTCCTCACAGACACTCAAAAACTGATTGACACGTGTGCGAACTACAATTTTATATCAGCTATTCCTGACTTTGAGCCTTCACCAACGTCATCGACCGGGCCCTTTCCAGACAAGGGGTATTGTTAATGCAAAGTGAACTTAATGTACGTAGTATTTTTTAAATGGAATTTTTTTTTATCATCATTTTGACTCTTAGACACACGAATTAGCAGCATGGCGTGATTGAATAATTTGGTTGTTAGATCAAACTAGAAAAAAATTTCAAAGTGGAATGTCTGCGTTAAAACACCGCTGAATCAGGTACAGTTCGTATTTTTTTGGGGGAAAAATATTACTGCTGATCTTTCACACTGAAATTGAAACTTTCTAAATGACTCTCCTATGTTTGAGAGATATATGTCTATGTAAGACAAATTTTAAAAGCTAGGCAAATACGCAATTTTCAATGTTAGTGTTTATGAAACCATGTGACTCCCTGCTATAGCAAGGAGTCACATGGTTTCGTACATTGTTTCTTGTATGGAGTTTCCTCCAATACAGCTTGGAAGGATATTGTTTTTATCAAAAGTCGACAAGTGAATCACTCAGCCGTTCTCTCTTCTACTTGATCCAGAATGCAATAAAATGGAAATGCGTGCGTGTTTTATTGAAATGCAACAGAGAAAATACCTCGAAAATTCCATAGGTTGTATGGAAATAAGTGATACAGTGTTCTTGTGTAAGACGCTGTATGGTTACAAATATCAATAGCCGCTGTATAAAAATGAAAGAATTTTATGTATAAATGTTGATAACATTCTTCCCTTAATGTCTCAGTTGTTTTCGACTTCTCCTTACACGTTGCTTTCCAGATGTTTGCTATATTGGTTTTTAATGAGTCATAAAGTCAATAAGAATATGAAAATATCTCTTGTCTGTAAGACAAAAGATTGTTCATAATACCTTTGGATTGTTCTGCAATAACCATCTCAGTACCAACTGCCTCAAAAAAAAAAAAGAAAAAAAAAAAAAAACTGGACTAACTAATGCTTCCATCTGAGAATAATTTTCTTAGGGATTTTGCTTGTTGTTCCGATTTGCATATCTGTATGAAAATTAGTTGAATAATAAAATCTTATCGTTTTCCTTGATAATTGTGATAATTTTAACATTTTACACACCAATTAAGATGAAAATATAACCTGAGAAAACAAATATGAAAAAAACTTTATAAATATGTTCGCCTTCGTTATTTACATTCAGGCACTATTAATATTAATAACTAAATTTATCAAGCATTTATACCCTGTGCAGTTCGGCAGATTTTCAATGATATGCTATTGAGTGGTAGATTCTATTCACTGAGTTGTAGATATCTCATGAAATAATATATTAAAATAAGTTCGCTAAAAGGGCAATTTTGCTCACATATACTGAGTAAAGACACCCATCTGTGCTTTGATATTGGTCAAAGATTCCCTGATCGATTTAAATAATGAAATATTTTCTAATGGCTTTTTAAACATTATGCTATTACTATAAAACCTTTTAATAAATTTTGTTTAAAAGATTTTATAGTAATATTATAATGTTTGAAAATACTCCTGACCACTCGGCCATTAGAAAATATTGCAGGATATATGTTTCTTAATTTTTTTGTTTTTTTACCTTCTAATTCTTCTTCTGAACTCAATACAATATTCCGTAAATACTGTGCAATCTTCGCTTCAAAGGAGACATTTTAAAAAATAACCTATTGTATCCAGTCACATTTAAATTTTTTTTCAAAATACAGTAGTTTATTTTTCAGTCTTCACACACATTAATATCATCAGTTTTTCCTTTTGTCTAAATTCTGTAAAGATAGATCAATGCTTTCTTTTGCATTTATAAGCTTTGTTTTCTTTTCCTTAACCTCAATATTTAGTGACGTTATCTTCTCAATATAGGTTGCTGATATCCAGATAACCCTGTAGAACTTGTTATTCCCATTCTTTTCTTGTTTGTTATGAGCAAAGATACGCTATAGGTTACATTTGCACACTAGTGCGAATCTGTGATGAGTGCAGTTATGATTCTTATCAAGGCCTTTGTGTAATATGGGATGGACTTGGTGTCTCAGATGCATATCATTGCAAAGAATGCACTATACAAGAAAAAGATAGGATGGTTGTCCAAAAATAGTTTTCTTAAAGGTATTATTATTTTGTTAACCTGTGGCGATGTTGCGATTATTAATCCCGGCTATTATATATTCTTTAAATTCAGCAGGATGAATTGATTCGAGAATACATCAATATTTTGTTCAGTGGAGTTGATTTCAGTAATGCCAGTGTTTAGTCTTTGTAAGCCTTGTTTAAGCCTTTGCTAACTTAATGTGTCTTCTGGGATGCAGTCTTAATCCGGGGCTATAAGGAAATAATCCTCTGGTTTGGAAAGCAGCTGTAGCATTACCTACATTAGCTGGTCAACACAAGCTTCTCCCAGTATTCCCACAAAAATATTCTGGTAATTTTTCTTCCTTTGTTAGCCACAAACCATCTATTGTTATCTGAAAAATTACCCTGTATTAAAAATACCCCTCAGAAGCTTAAAATTGCTTGAGCTAGAGGCTATAAGTATTTTGTAGAATAAGAAGTGTAAAAAATGATTACCATGACATTTTCAGCTGCGTAATGGCCCACTCATTTGTATCAGATATGTCGTCATCAAAAATTGTGAAAGTTTTCCAGATGGTTTATTGGTTGGTTTTGTGTTATTTTAACCATTTTACAAATAAATTAGTATTTTGTGTGCTAATTTTTATTTCGATAAATCATGTCCCCTTCCCCCAAGGAATTTCCTCTTTAAATTCTTGTTTTTTATTCACACCTTTAAAAATACATAACAAGAGGCAAACAAAATCTCCTTCTTCAGTATATCAATATACTGAAGAAGAAAAGAGATATCAATATACTGGAGAAGAAAAGGTGATCAGAAAAAAAGAGAGAAAATAATTATTTTCTCTCTTTTTTTCTGATCACCATGAATACCCGGACACCCGAGTATCTGCAAATAATATTTATTTAGAGGAAAACTGATAACATGTGCTGGAATCGTTAGCCTTTAAGAAAGCCTCTAGTCTCGTGTAACACTTTCTACCAGTTTGTTATAAATGGCCTCCGATATTTTCCACCAGTCGATTTGCTAAGCGGCGACAAGTTCAGCTCTGTTTTTTGGGTGGTCTCTACTCCACGCAACCGATTCAATTCATCAGAGAGGTTCTCTATAGGATTGAGGTCAAGGCTCTGGGCCGGCCAATCTTTTGACGCCCATGTCCTCTAACGTCCGTCACAACTCGAACAGTATCACATGGAGCGTTATTCTGCCCTTATAGGTATGGGATTTCCTCGACGTGCTGCCACAAGTAGGTAACACATTATTTTCCAAGGACGTTTACAGATACCTCAGCATTAATGGTTTTGTCCAAAACAACCAATGGTGCCTAAAAAAAGCCCCAGGCCATCACTCTTCATTGTCTGAAGTCTCTGGACGATACAGATCAGAAGGTAACTTTCACCGAGCCTCCGCCACACCCAGGCACGACTGTCAAACTAGACCACGTACCATGACTCCTCACTCCCAATACAGCTTTCCATTGATCCACAGTTCAAGAACAGCTGGCCTTACACCGAGCAAGGTGGCGTCTGGCATTAGTTGAAGGTATTAATGATGTGGATGGTTGCACGACTATTATAATCCATATCACCCAGCTTCTTGCTCACTGTACTGGTACTGACATACGTTCTTATCGTCCACTGAGGGCCTGTGTGTGATGCAGAAACGTCGACCTGCGTTCCGAGCGGACAATTTTTTGCAGTGTTCACCTGTCACGTTCAGCTATTGTAGTTTCCTAACCGTTTCATCTCTATTCTCCTTCCATTTGCAGATCACATCACCAATCGTCGACCTAGAGATCTTTAGTGCACTTGAAATGTTACATACAGATCGACTGCTTATATGGCGCCCAATTATCATTCCTCCTCACTGTCTGTTAACTCCCCGTCGACCACGATGTCTCCTATTCTACTGTCTCCTCTACGTCCTACAAGAATATTTATAACTGTGTTTGACACGTCGGTGTTTTCGTAGGACGTGATAAATTGTCAACGAACGGATATTTAGTTATTAATGGCAGTGTAGAAACTTCATTCTTTCCTTTAATTGCAATGGCTTTTTATGTTTTATTATTCGCTTATAAACCGATACCTAAATCTTAAAGAGAACTTGATAATCAAACAGACCATTTTCAGTCCTTGTTCTTAAAAGCAGTGCAAAATTGGCGACATTTGGCAGATTCTCGCTTGAGCTTGTGTTGTTTTCTGACCCTCGGATATCCTGATGATCAGTTCTGGTTGTCTTAAAAGGAAGGTTCTATAGTAATCATATTCCGCTTTCTTTTTAATTAAACCAGTATGTCTCCACTGAATTAAACAAAAAAGTAAACTGCAATAAAAATTAAATCAATTAATTTGTATACTACTGTATATATAGTGTATCATAACATGTGGGATCACTTTAGGGATGGATTTAGAAACTAAAACAATAAAAAAAAGTTCATGTAAACATAGGTCTTATTTCGAATCGGAAACCTGGGCCGATTGTGGAGGAACATCTTTAGCAGAAATATCTTTAGCAGAAATTTAGAATCATCTGAATTTTTGCTCAAGATTCTCATCTAAAACGTATTGATTTAGATGATCATCACTGATCATCTAAATCAATACGTTTCTTATAAACCTCTAAAATCTTTAAATATTCTGTACAGTATCTATCTTCTGCAGAATGCCCTGCAGGTTGTCTTTCCCTCCAACAATTTATATAATGAGCAGCCTCATCTTTTAATGGACATATGAATGACCTTTAACTGAGCAATGGCCACACATAACTTCATTACGACAAAACTGCAATATACGCCATACATTTATAACACTGAGTGACGGTCACAATATCTTTCAAACGGCAAGACTACCAATTTATACGCACTCATTTTTGTGCAAACAATATCTGTCTTATTTACCAGGTACCTGAATAATCCAGTTCCCTGTATTTTTATTTTTAGCCCTATTGATTAGAAACAATACTCACAGTTCTAAACCTGTTCGTGTGTCCAATTCTTTAAGGTTTCTCTCCCACAGCTGTTCCAAAAACACTTTTTTATTAATTTCCTACTTCACATCAAACACTAACAAATTTGGCTTCAATCTTTTCGGTTTTTCCACAGTTAAACCTAGCGCTTGGGTCAAAACACATTTCTTAATCTTTTCAATATCCTTGTCTGAATCAGCTTACAATACCAACCTTGTCTCTTGCAGTTCGGATTCCTTTTAACTGAAATTTCTTAAAGGTCTAACAGTTCTCAAAAGTTCTGTTTTGCATCCTCCGTTTTTATATTTATCATTATGTGCAGTTATCACAACTACTTTTGTATGTTTTGTCTTATCCTGTTCCTCTGATACTACTTGAGTATAGGATCTAATAGGCTTTTCTATTTGATCTTTATTATCCAACTTAGATTGCAAAACCTTATTCTTAATTTGTAATTCAGTCGTAAACAATTCAAGATTATCCCAAAGATCCATAATTTGTACTGCCAAAGCACCAGAAACATCTGACTCCTGAGCAACTGCACCCTCATCTCAGCTGTGGAGAGAATTCCTTTATCAATTTCTTCTAATTCCTCTTCTGAAAACTCAGTTACTATATCTTTAAAATTTTTCTGAGACAAATTTTAAATATATCTGCTCAGCAGTCTTAACATAATTACTCAGATCAGAAAGAGCTGGTCAGAGACTTCCTAATTTTAGTTGCCATATCAGTAATGTATATAATAAAACTATATTCTTTGCAATTAAAAGGCGTTAATCAATAACAATAAACTCCAAATATTTACAAATTTATGAGGTTAATAACAGTCAGTAAGAACACTCAGAATATGTGAAATTAAACACGAACTGAGCCAAGAGGCAAAAACAAAACAAAACACAAGGGTACGGAAATACAAATTTTCTGGGATCTACCTCATCCAATCTACGATATTATCTGCTCAATTTAGCCTGTCAGGGCACACCCCCAGAGCATTCGGAGGTATAAGCGGCTACACTGGTATCTTTCCCTTCGATGACGAGAGGAATATTTATGGGCCTTTTTCATAACGTGGCCGATTTAGTCGATTTCAGGCAAGGGTAGCATGGTTTTTCCTCCTCGAAACTAAGGTTTGTTTTTCGTCCAGCAAACAGAAAATTGAGCACAGAATCATTAATCAATTTACAAAGAGTATATACGGAGCAATATGGCTTAGTTCGCTAAAACCCAAAACGCTAAACCTAAAACCCAATAACAACAACAACAACAACAAAAAATTTCCCATACTATAATTCCACCTTCAGATGCTTGGGTCATCTTAACAAGGCAAACAGGGTTCATCGCTTAGTGAGGTTCTCGCCGTACTCTCTACCTACCATCAGTGCAAAACAAGGTGTACCTTGATTAGTCTGGCTCCATGACTTTCTTCCATTGTTGCACTGTCCAATTACGACATTGTCGGCACCACTTGCAGTGGTACCAAAAACGTGCAATTGGGCTTTTTCAATTTTCCACTACACTCAGTAAAGTACTACACAGTTGGCACTTAATCTGGGATTACTGCTGTACATATGTAGTTCCTTGTATTTATTAATGTTAAACTTCAACTGCCATTTCTCAGTCTATCGGCCTAATTGGTTTAGAAGGTGTTGCAGCAGCTTATCCTGCAGCCTTTAATGACCGTGCCAACCCTTTTATCACCAGAAAACTTAGATATTAAGCCTGATATCCCTTCCTAAATATCATTAATATATTGTATATAAAATACAACAACGAACCCACCACTGAACCCTGGTGGACTCCACTAATAACATTATTCCATGAAGAGCAGTATCCATTAAGAACCACACTCTGTCTTCTCCCACACAACGATCCCTTTATGCAGAGTGGTAAATGTAGTTGTCCTTAATGCCACATTGCCCCAATTTGTACAGCAGTCTTTTATGTGCAACAGTATTAAAAACATTTCTGAAATCCAAGTATATTATTTAATATATTGTTCTCAAAACCTGTGCTCCTGAACTTACTCCTGTTCTTTGCAGCCTTTTTTCACTTTCTTATTCCAAATGTGTTTTTCCTTCTACTTGGAAATTTATCCAGCCAGTTCCTAAAAAGGGTGACAAATTTCTACCATCCAATTATCATCCCATTGCAATTACTTCTACTCTTTCTAAAGTAATGGAGAAATCAATTAACCGCCAACTCTTAAACTACCTAGAAACCTTCCGTCTGATCAACGATCGCTAGTATAGATTCCGTCAGTGTCGATCCACTGGTGATATTCTGGCTTATGTTACGCATTTATGGAATAATTCAATGGAAAGGTTCGGTGAAATTCAAGTTGTTTACTCTTCGCATCTCAAAGGCTCTCGATCGTGTTTGGCCTAAAGGTCTTCTAAACAAGATTCCATCTTATGATTTGCCAACTGTTTTTTGTAATTGGTTATCCAGTTTTCTCTCTGGTCGCTCACTGAGGGTGATGGTAGATGGCTCTCTGTCTTCTAACTTCTCCACTAATGCCGGTGTCCACCAAAGTTCAGTACTTTTCCTCTTATATATTAATGACCTTCTTCAATTGACTGGAAATCCTATCCATAGTTTTGCCGATGATAGCACATTGCATTCCACTTTCCATTTTGAGAAACCTTGCCCTGCTCAATCAGCTTAAACTTCTCGAATATCCACTACAAATTCCTTAAATTCCGATCTCCAGGTAATTCTCCAGTGGGGCAAAGATAACTTTGTTGATTTCAATCCTTTTAAAACTCAGTCTTGTCTTATCTCTCGCAAAAAGGATTCTTCTGCTCCTATGCTTATCTTTGGTGACACTCCGATTTCGAGACAAAATGATATATCTCTTTTGGGGATTACCCTGACTTCTAATCTCTCTTGGCACAAGCACATTAGAAATATTGTTTCCTCTGCATCTAAAAAACTTGGTTTTCTCTTTCGCTCTCGGCGTTACCTTTCTTCCAAACAGCTGTTCACTCTGTACAAATCGCAAATCCGCACTACCATGGAATATTGTTCCCACAACTGGGGCGGTGCCCCCAAAACCTCTCTCAGGTTTCTAGATTTCATTCAAAAGAGGGCAGATAGGTTAATTCATGATTCATCTCTAACAGAGTCTCTCCACTCGCTGTCTCATAGACGCGCTGTTTCTGCTGCAGGCCTTTTCTACAGATACTTCCATGGGCACTGTTCTTCTGAATTGGCTTCTATAATTCCTGTTCTCTCTTTCAAAATAGTCCGAACTCGTGCCGCCACCAGCGAACATCCGTTTACTGTCCAACTTCAAACTCACAGAACCAACTTTTCACCTTCTTCGTTTATTCATTCAACTGCCGTTTTCTGGAACAACCTTCCTTCATTCGTATTTCCTGAAAATTACAGTCTACAGAAGTTCAAGTCCAATGTCAACAAATATCTTCTTTCGTCTTCTGAACCAAGTACGGTAGAAAGTTCTATAGGTTCTAATACCTCTCGTATTTGGGGTTTTAATAAAAAAAATTAAATAAATAAATGTAAGTATAATAATATACTTGGACGTATATTATTATTATACTTATATTTATTTACTGCAATATGATATGCGATCAGACTGGTCAGACAAGATCTCCCTTTAATAAATCCATGCTGTGAACTTTTACTGTAGTAAAAGTGCATTGTTGTCTGTATGATCCTACATTACTTCTTTAGCCAGAGATCCCATTATTTTTCCCGGAATAGAAGTTAAGCTAACAGGTCTGTAAATACTCAATGTCACTTTTTGATTCCCCTTTGTGAATTGGGGATACATTTGCACATCTCCAGTCCACAGGGGCCTCTCCTGAATCCAAAGATGCTCTCGTAATATTATTAGGGCGAAGGGTTTGCTTATCTCCTTTGTTGCCTCCATTAATATAATTGGATAGATTCCATCCACGTCAGCCGCCTTTTTATGTTGAGCTTCAACAATTTCTCTTCCGCTTTCCTCTCAGTTAATGCAATATCATTTAGCTCCCTGCAAAATTCTACCGAAATTCTGGAATTCCTCTCAGTAAAGACTGCTAATGGCGTGAATGTAGATGCAGAATATTTATTGTTTGTCCGAAAACTGGTCAAGATTATTAATGGTTAACTAATTGTCGTCAATGTGATTTAATCCTTTCTATGTTAATATAAGTAAAGAATTCTTTGCTGCATTTCTTTACTACTTCCTTTGTCAGAGAATTTTAGTAATCTACCTTAGCTTGTCTAACCTCCTTCGTGACTTGATTACAGACTAGTTTATATCTTCCATAGGCTTCTGTATCACCAGATAATTTATATGCATCCCAGCGATTTTTATTCTCAGCCATGAGTCTCATCAGACATCTGTTTAGGTCTAGCCTCGAATGGTATTTCCTAATTAGTATGAAAAGTCTAATAGCTTCTACAGTTATTTCCCTGAATGTTTCCCATTTATTATTTTCTGCTGGCAACATCATCAGACGGTTCAACTGTATAGAATTTTAAAACTGTCCGAGACCACTGTAGCATCCTTACGGAAGCAGAAGCCCTTTTCCTCTACCATTGACTGTAGTTATGTCTTTAACCAAGTCCCACATAAGCACACTGATCTTTGTCACCCAGAAGGTCTTTTACTTGCAGATTCTCAATTCATGAAGAGCTGCTGTTGATTATCATATCAAGAGTACTTCTTCCTCTTGTTGCTTCTGCTGCTGCTGCTGCTGTAGAAAACAGTCATCCAATACAGCCACAAAAGTCTTGTTAATGTGAGAGTGACCAATCCACAAGTTCCAGTCAATATCCGGAACGTTAAATTCCCCCATTATAAGACATTCTGACTTACTGGCCCACTCTATTTCTCTGTATGGTTGTTTGTTATACTCATCACCGTCATTAGGGAGTGTATAACCCACTTTAACTCTCATTTTTGTTTTCCCTGTGGTTACGTCACACCAAACTGACTCAGCATTTCACTGGCCACCAGTGTCAACTGGATGCAGTACCTTAGATTTAATATGCTTCTTAACAAGAGCATGACCTCCTCCTGTCTTGTCTTGTCCTTTCTGTGCTAGTTGTACACCCAATAATCTGCCTTATGAAAATTACGGAAATGGAGTAGTGTTGCTTTAAAATTAGGTATTCATGAAGATTCTCGCATACTATATATTTAAATGAATTAGGCCTTAGCGTACCGAACACAATGCCATCATTTTATGAGTAATCATTCTTTATATAATTAGTAGAAAGTTATATTTCTTAAAATTAGCAGAAATTTCACTTACTTCAGCGAAACAGTAGTTCTTAACAATATAATATATTCAAGAGTGATTTTTAGTTTTACAAGCACTTTGGCCTCATAGGTAATTAAAGAAGTGCAACACAGTAAAGCTCTTTTCAGTTAATTTTAAGATCAACCCTGCAGTTTTTGGTTGAATAGTATTGTGTATTTTGTGTTCATGTTTTACTTTAAAGACCTGTTTTTCATGTATTCATGTATTGCAATTATTCCAACGAAACGTCATTTGAAATTATCCAAGTGTCTGCTTCGTTCAGATATTTTCTCGAGAGACAGTAATAGGAATCAATAGGCTTAATTTCATTTCTTGATATCAAAACGGAATTTTGTATCGGACTTGAAGTATAAATACAAGACATTAGTATTAGTATTAGTAACGGCCGCATGGTGCAAGAAAGCCTATGGCTTATGCTGCACCAGCCAAAAAAAAAAAATACGAACAAACCAATGATAAAAACAAAAATAAATAAATAAAATAAATAACTAAATAATAATAATTAATAAATAAAATAAATAAATAAAATAAAATATAAATAAAAAGGAAATTAAACCTATCATCCTATGCGCTTCCCTTACCCGAAAGTACTATCCAGATGACCTTTGAATTTCCCCAAACTGTCGGCCTCTACCACCCATGAAGGCAACTTATTCCAGTAATTTATAACTTGCTGGCTAAAATAAAACTTCCTGCAGTCCAATCTAAACATTTCCCCCCGTAACTTGAATTTAAGTCCCCTAGTTCTAGCATCATTTATAATCTTGAAAATTTTGTCCTCATTCATTTTACTGATGCCTCTCAGAGCCTTAAACACCTCAATCAAATCTCCTCTAAGGTGTCTAGTTTCCAAACTCTGCAACCCACATATTCGAAGTCTTTCTTCATAAGGACGCCCTTTTGCCGATCTCACCAGGAGTTACCCTTCTTTGCACCCTTTCAAGAAGCTCGATGTCTTTCTTTAGGTGCGGTCTCCATACTTGAACACAGTATTCCAAGTGTGGTCTAACATAAGCCTTATATAATGGGATTATCACGTCCCTATCTCTACTTGCAAAAGTTCGATAGATTATCGATAGGACACCATGGGCCTTCCTTGCAACCTGTTTACAATGCTCAGAAAATTTCATGTCTGACCGTATCGTAACACCCAAGTCCCTTTCCTCCAGTACTGGGTTTAGTTGAACTCCACCAAATGAATACATTTTTTTGGGATTACTGTTTCCCAGGTGTAATACCTTACACTTTGTTGGATTAAAGCACAGCTGCCATTTTTCTGACCATTCTTGAAGTCTATCTAGGTCTCTCTGAAGAAGCTCAGCTTGACAGTGATCATTAACTACTCTACCAATTTTAACATCATCTGAAAATTTAGACATCACTCCCTCTATCCCTTCATCAATGTCGTTTATGAAAATTAAAAACAACAGTGGTCCTAATACTGATCCTTGGGGAACCCCACTTCTTACATCAACCCAATCTGAGGAATAGCCATTTATCACAACCCTCTGGCTCCTGCCCTGAAGCCATCCTTCTATCCATCTAAGGATTTTCCCAGTGATTCCAACCTGTTCCAGCTTATAAAGCAACCGCTCATGTGGGACTGAGTCAAAAGCTTTGCTGAAATCTAAATAAACAATGTCGAAATTATTCCCTAAATCCAGCTCTTGAGTGACCCTTTCGAAATGGAGAACCAGATTTGTTAAACATGATTTTCCCTTTACAAAACCATGCTGAGTATCCTTGAGAATTTCAATTCGATCCAAATGATCCTGAATTCCACCCTTGATCATTGCCTCCATGATTTTCCCTACTACTGAAGTCAGACTGACAGGTCAATAATTTCCAACTTCACTTTTAGAGCCACCCTTATGTATGGGAGATACATTTGCACTTTTCCAATCCAAGGGAATCTCCCCAGAGTCTAGTGATGCTCCCATAATTAGCCTCAATGGTTCAATGCACTCGCTTGCCGCCTCTCTTAAGATTATAGGGTATATTCCATCAACTCCAGGAGCCTTACTGGTCTGTAGGCTCGAAAGTTTTTTCATTAAATAATCTTGCGAAATTTCAATATCATTAATTACATATTTTTTAACTTCGCTCCCACAATTTCCCATTGCCACAAAAGGCTTTTCATTTGTAAATATCGATGCAAAATAACTGTTGAGTTCATCTGCAACGGCAGCTGGTGTATTTATTACTATCCCCTTTCCCTTACGTAAAGGTCCTATCAGGTTGGTTTGTCCTGCTCTTCTTGGCATTTATATATGTGAAGAATTCTTTATCCCCCCTCTTTGCTCTGTTTGCTAGTGATTTCTCATAAACTGCCTTTGCCTGTCGAACCTTTTCTGTGGCTCTATTACACATCACCTTGTAGCTGTTATAGGCTTCAGTACTTTTTATTGCTCTGTAACCTTTCCATGCCACCTTTTTCTGCTCAAGTAATGCGGCAACTTCACTATTCATCCAACTTGGAACCCTTCTCGTGGAGTATTTTTTTAATGGTATATACGCATTCAAGGCATCTGTGATTAATGTTTTAAAAGCGTACCACAGTTCAATTGTATTCATTCTCTGCGCGATATCTACCCATAGAGGCCATGTAGTACCTTAAGGCATCGTAATTTCCTTTTCTGAAATTAAAACCCATTCCTTTGCCTTTAACTACTGCTACCTCTCTCGTCATCATCCACCGTAGAACTCCGTGATCACTTCCTGCTACTGGTTCCTCTACTGTCAGCCCTGTTATGTCATCTGATTCATGTGTGATGATGAGGTCTAGGATATTCTTTTCTCTAGTACTTTCCCTGACATGTTGATACAAATAACAATCATCTAGTTGATTTAAAAATTTTGTTCCCCATGTCGAGTTTCCTTCCCATTTACTCCAATCAATTAGAGGCAAATTGAAATCACCCATAATAAGGCATTGACGCTTACTTGCCCATTCCATGTAGAAGAGGCTCAGTTTACACCTTCTTCTGATCAATGCATATCAAGAATATCTGATTATGTCCCTTGAAATAACATTTCAGGCTACACGTTCCTTCGGATCCACGCAAATTCCCGCTAGAGACGGTGCTGTAGCAAAATCAAGGCCCTAGGCTTAATGTGCAGAATATTGGTAGAACATTTGCCATTAAGATGAAAGTGCTCGCCCGACAATTTCAAGATATTACAGAGTAATTTGCTTTTAATCACATGCTTAACATCCGTAGAGAGATAATGGACGACGCTGTCCAACAGCTAATCTTACCTCGTAACGGAAGTTCTAAAGCCAGCGTTGATTAAAAGATCGGTCGTTCAGAGCAGGCAAAGATTTAGTGAGCGCGCACGTATACACACACAAGCACACATACTGTTCCACGATTGATTCTATGTATACGCAGCTGTTTTCAACCGCCTTTTCCAGGTCATTTATCATTGTACTGTTTCCGTAATGCAAACTAAAACCAGGTTCACTTATTGACTTGAAGACGAATTTAGAAAATTTCAGTTTACCAATATGACCCACTGAATCTCTTCGACTGGCAGACTGAAATCGATGGATGCGCTCTTACTTATAGCCCACTTTGATTATTTGGCCATTAACGTTAGATGAAGATAAAAGGTCACGCTGCGAAATTTCTGCTTTTCTTTCTCGGTCCTTAGAACGAATTCTTCGTCGCTCTCATCAGCCGACGAACAGTTCTCTGTATCACAGATATTATGAAGCAGGGTTAAACCTTGAAGTATGGTTGCACTCCTCCCAATAGATGTTTTGTTATCATTCTTATGTCTTATAAAGCCTTCATAAAACAGCAGTATTTAAAAAAAAAAAAAAAAAAAAACTGTATCTTATTTTGAATGTTACTCAAGTATATAAATGTGCCATAAAAATATTAAACTTGAGTATGTATAGATTTTGACGGTGAGCGATTCGTTTCTCTAATTGTATTTTTGTAATCGAAGGAATTATAAAGTCACATTAACGTTGTCATATGACTATGCATCACCTATAGTGCACTGGTGTGCAAAACTTAAGGACCAGTCAGGTTTTCACCTGTAGCTTCTCATAGGAGTGGCCTGGACATGGGAAAAGCATACCAAAGGAACCTCGTGAGGTACAGAAATGATGAAGGAAACAACGCCGACACAACAATGGAAACAAAACTGAAGCCCCTCGTGTCATTGATGGATTTCAAACTCGGGCTCGTATCCGCAAGGGCTTGCCACAAGGACAGCATCACTCCCCCATGCAACAATTTTCTTCAGCTCCTTGCAACAGGAAACAGATTTTTGTATCCATTCCTCCTTTGATGTAATCACCACTTTAGCTGTAGAAAATAGGGCGTATTGTCTTGCCCTCATATAGCATTACCGTTCATCCCAGATGTGCTCGATAAAATTCGTTTTCTTCAAACCAAGTTTTTACATTTCTCGCTATTTGGGACGGAGTCATGCCGTGCTGAAACGCGAAGGACCATTTCCAAAATACTACCAGAGTATGGGCAACACATATTTATCTAAGATATTATCAGCTTATGAATCGGCATTGATGGCTTATGGCTCTACAACTACACTCCAAGTCTGACCCACAAGAAGCAACCCTCCCACATTCTAGCATAACCCCACGTCCTCTGAACTTCATTGTGGATGCAATACTCTATAGCAGATACAGTTCCCAGGCTTCGCCATACTCATACTCTAGCATTTGATCATGATTCATTGCACCATGGGACCTTTTCTACTTTTCCGTGGTCCAAAAACGATAGGCTAAGTACCATTACAAACTTCATATGGCGTTTTCGTCGGTGTGATGTGTGGATTGTGAACAACAGTAGCTATGTCTCGAAAAACCCTTCCTGTGCAGCTCCATAGAGGCCATGTAGACTTACAATACTGCTACAGACATCTGGAGCTCCAACGTAGTATTTTCAATATACATCACACAGTACTAAAAGAACTGAGTTAGTTTCTTCAGGAACCAGTGATTGTGTCTTCTGGAAACTCGGTCACATTGTGATAAAAAAACAAGAAAAATTCCTCACCGGGTGGAAATGGACTGGGTTCGAATCTCGAACACAGTTCTTTTTCACCCTGTGTTTGAGATGGTGATTATAACCACTGTGCTAACTGCAAAGATTTGCTTGCACTATTCACTGCCTTAAGTGGGTGCCACCTACAGTATATCTATACTACCTACCAAATGCTTTTGGTAGGGAAGTATAAGTATCAATATTTGATATTTAGATAGCTAATCCGATACATATTAGAGGTGGGGATATGGGAGAAACAAGCCTCGGAATATATTTTTTAAATATATTTTAAAAGTTATTTACATAATATATTATATATATAAATTGTTAAAAATTTTAAATTTATTTCTATAAACATATTATATAAATTTTTAAATTATATTTAAATTTATTACTATAAATATATTATATAAATTTTTTAATTATATTTAAATATATTTTAAAAATATATATTTTTGCCTGTTTTGTACCATAGTCCCCCCATGTTTTTTTTTCCACATGGCTGCGAGTGCCTTTCAGCGGGATAAGTGCTTGACAGGCGCTCCTCTCAGAGAACTCCAACGTCCTAATGGTACTTTACCTGACGATGCTCCCTTCAAGGAGACCTGTTGATTGAACTTTTTTCTTGTTTTTTTTTCTTTTTATTTTTGTAAAGCTGACATGAGCTAAAAGAAGGAATGAAGTGTTTCTAACTATCTGTGAACTGAACATCAATTTATTTCCAATCGGAAATGATTTAAAAATGATAATCATATTTCTTAGTATGTTCCCGCTTCGTCAGTGATTGCTTCGTTGCTCATTCACAGTTACAAAGAACGGAAAGACCAAATATTTAAACTAAATTATTTCAACCAATAAAATTTTTCATTAAATCTTTGACCGTTCTGTTCTTTATTAAAGTGAATTAGCAACGACAGCGATCACTGAGCTGCCAATCATCTGGCAGAACCAGTGATCAGTCAATATGTGTAAAATATATTAATGCTATACTAAAATATATTTTATACAATAAATATCTTGAGAAATGAGAACTAAATTCTATTTTTTTCATTGGCCCTTAACCTCAAACTTACCAACGAAAAGATTCTATCGTAATACGAATATGCAAGTATACATACTAAATTATGGCCACCTCTATGAAAACTGAATGCGAACCGTTGACGACGTGAGGTACGAGAGTTCGGAGTTAGTCGTCCTACGTAGCATAGATACGGTGTCAGTGATTCAGTACGTAGTAAAATTCCGAGTAATGATGGGTAAAAGGAAGGATTTATCAGACTTTGATAAAGGACAGATTGTGGGAGCTCGACGAGCTGGTGCCTCGATTTCCCAAACGGCTGAACTGGTGGAGTGTTGGAGAGACGCCGTAGTTAAAGTGTACCAGGACTGGCGTCAAAATGGTCAAACAACGTTGCGATAGCAAAACTGCAACGGTCAACGAAATGTTGATGTTAGAGGTGAGCGCCGGGTCCGACGACTCGCAAAGGCGAACAGGCGCAGCACTGTTGAAGAGTTGACTACTCAATACAACATGGGCCCACCCGGAACATGGCATGACCATACGTCGCACGCTCGCATGTGTGGGCTATACCAGCAGACGACCCCTACGGCATCCTCTCCTAACCAAGGTTCATGGGCGTAAAAGACTCGACTGGTGCAAAGAGCATGCAAGTTGGACGTTAGAAGACTGGAAGAAGGTGTGCTGGTCAGATGAGTCACGTTATTTACTCCACACCGTGGACGGTCATGTACGGATTTGGCGTCAACAACATGACGCTCTTGATCCATCATGCATGGTATCAAAAGAGCAGGCCGATGGAGACGTTTGTATGGTGTGAGGCATGTTTCATTGGCAGAAACATGGACGTGTGAAACAACATATCAGTGGTCTCCGCTATCGTCAAATGCTTGCTGACTGTGTACACCCCGCTTTGTTACACGTTTTCCCGAATGGTGATGGTGTCTTCCAAGATGACAATGCGCCGAGCCATCGGGCACTTGTTGTGCAGGAATGGTTTGAGGAACACAGTTCTGACTTCCAGCATATCGATTGGCCCCCGATATCAACCCATAGGGTACTTGTGGGACACTATGGAAAGGCATATCAGACGTCTGGATACCCCAATCACCTCCATACCTGCATTGCCGACCGCATCACACACAGCTTGGTTGGCCATACCTACCTAACGCCTCCGGCATCTTGTTGAATCAATGCCACGTCGGATAGCTGCTGTACTGAGGGCAAAAGAAGGACCTACGAAGTATTAAGTAAGTGGTCATAATTCAGTGATCACTCAGTGTATAAGCGTGACCTTGACACCTTTGTATACTTGCATATTACAGTTGACTGAGATGTAAACCGGATAGATTCCTTCCCACACAGATGCTGCTAAGCACGGTACAGTGTCTTGACGACAACCTCAGACGGTTCATTGATGGTCTGAGCTACAGAACAAGATACTTGTTGAAATTCAACGATGTCTGCTGAGGACATGGTCCGCACCAACTCGAAAGTACGCGCTGGTACCACGGTAGTTAATATTCACAGTTCTCTCGACACGGGATGGAAAATGTTCCGGTTCGAATCTCGTCAATGACGCGAGGAAATTTTATGTGCTTTTTTTTTCACTCCGTTGCTGAGCTAGTCGGTCTCAGTTGTGGATAACCAGCCCTACTTACCCAGAAACTCATGATTTTCTTATGCAATACAGGCAACTCGACCAGAAAACACCCGCAATATACGAACATAATACACCTGGGGAGATGAATTACATTACGGCTAACCCTAATATAACACTTCACTTCACTTCACACCGTTATGAAAGATTCCAATGAAGCCAAAGATTGTCATTTTTTCCGGGTGCTCCGTGTAACTGTTTCCTGCTGCTGTTTGTTCTTCTGCTACGGGTCCTGAATCTGGAGATACCTTATATTTTGTTTATTTGGATGCGAGTTTTGGGCTTTCGACTAGCACACCCTGTTTATCTTGAAAGGGATTCTAAAAAGTTCTGTCTTAAACGCAATCATTTAATTAAAGGGTATTATTGTGTTCTTGCGTATTCTACCTTCACTAGCTTTATGTAACTATTTAATTTGAATTCTTCTTTATTTTAATTTATCATCTTGATTTAATTAAATATTTTTTCTGATTAATATATTTTTATGTGTTTATTGTATTTGATTATATTATTATTATATAGTTATGTTATTGTTTATTATTTTTAGATGAATGTGTTTTTGATTTTTCTCCTTATTAAATATGATTGGTAGGGTTACAAATGTTATTTACAAACGGGGGGGGGGTACATTTAAGCGTGAAAGCAAAATAATTAATATGAAGTAATATTATATGTTTTTTAATTATTTTTATTTTGAATTATTTTTCTTTAATAAATTCGTCCTCTTATGCTCTCTATTTTCCATTATATACTGTTGAGAAGTTGCTGTTGATAAGAAATAAATCAGAGAAAAATTCAGGCCACAAAAAGATTAATAATTAGTATTTTTGTAATATTTAATGCTCATTACTATTTCGAAACTACTTTAAATTTGTGAAATGGGTACGCTTTTCTGTAAATAGCATAATCTCCTTGCGGAAGAATATAAGCTGAAAAAAAGTAATTTTTCTTTCCCGATTTTACTTGCATTTTTATCAGTTGATACTTTGCAGTATTTCTTAATAGAATTTTATGGTATTTGTAATTAATTTTAAAATTAATAGCAGAATTTTTGAGATTGTAATTGCAGGGAGCGCTTTGATCCATTTCGTCTGCTCTTTTCTAGTTATCGCTGTGTCACTGTAGCTGCTATTGCTGAATGCGTTAAGTGTTTCTTTTTCAACGCTATAAAGTATGCATTTTTTATGTTGATAGTGCCGTGTTTTATTTATTTATTAGTATTATTTTTATTAGTTCATTTATTACTGGGTGGACTGTGTTAATTTTATACTGATAGTCATCTTCTCGTGGAAAAACGTCAGCAAACTTATGATAATGTAAATGAGAAATATAGTGCATTGTGTTATTCATGGCGTTTAAGCCGTTCTTTTTCCATAATTTGTCTGCTGAAAGATTCTAGTTCTGGATAATTCTGCGTTTAGAGTATGCTAAACTCTGTATTTATCAAGAATTCCAATGCAATGGAACATTGACTAAATAATAGGTTAAATCATGCACAAAATAATGTTCTCTTTCTTGACATTGGTCCTAGTAAAGTACATACGTGAAGGTAAGTCTGCATGTATTAATTTGGTAATGTTTCCCCCCCCCCCACCATTTTATATTATTTATGCACGCATTAGTTTCACGTAATTTTTAGTGGAAAGATTCGCCTATATTTGATTAAACATACTTTGTACGACTTTTATAGGAAAAAGATCATAAACTGCTTTAGTTTCGTTAATATTTTTGTAAAACTTTTAATTGTATTAACGTTTTATAAAAATTTCTCTTTGGTTATTAGGTTGTATTTGGTTATTAATTTGCATAAATTGTTCAGTTTGCATTTATATTTATTATTTTGCCGCCGACGCTTAGTTAAGGTTTGCTCGCATCGGTTGCCTGATTGTTCCGATGGTTTTGACGTTAAGCCTCAGTAGTTGGATAAATTTAAATAACAGCCTCATTGTGCACACGCGATTAAGATGACATGCAGCTTTCGCTGTATATAAATAAACAATTTTTTTTTGCTTTAGGTCTATGATAGTAGGACATGGTTTCTTGTGCACATTAATGTATGAATTTCCTGAGTTGGCAAACTAGTTAATAATTTATTGGTTAGGAAATCTGTAATTTTACATTAGGTAGCGGCATGTGTTCGGGTGTTTAATCTGTGTCATCTTAATATATTGTTTCCGAACATAGTTATGCTTCTGTGAATTCAGGTTATAATGGTAAACTGTATTATTATTATCCTTTGCAGCCTTTTTACTTTGAAAGCTACTGCATTCAGGCAATTAGCTGTCATGGTTGACAAAATGGATAATATATTACTGAAACCCTCCTTCAGTTTGTACGGGTGTAAAATTGATAAGTGCAAAATTAATTCAAATTCTTAAACTAAACAATAATTATTTATTTATCGTATTGTAGAGAGTGTAAGGAATTTTAATTAATTTTGAGGGATAACTCTTTTGTAGGAAATGACTCCAAAGTCATGATGAAAAATTAATATAGTATTATCTATACATTTCTTATGTGGAAGTTAATGTTATTTTGTTTGCATCCAGTTGCTTAAAAGTCATAACATGGCCGTGTTCGTATTACTGGTTTCCGTATGGATATTTTTATTTTGAAGTTTGTGTATGAGTTATGACGTCACTGGAATTGCATTGTTTTCTACCCGTGTTCAGAGCTACTAAAAATTTTCGTAGCTTTTATTGATACGTCAGAACTCTTATTATTGAAGATTGGCTGTCGGACGTCATATTCATTAGCATATTACGCCACTTAAGAGATAAATTTCCCCCACCTCATAAAATGAACATAATGTTATCTACACATTTCCTATAGGGTGGTGGCTCTTTTTTTTTATATGTATGTTTGTATCCAGGTGCTTAAGAAAGTATGACGCGACCATGTTTGTATTACTGATTTCCGTATGGATCTTTTTATTTTGAAGTTTATGTATCTGAGTTATTAATTCACCTGAATTGAATATGCATTTTTTTTTTTTTTTAAATTCCGTGTTGAGAGCAACGAAACTGAAAAATTGCGTAACACTTATTGATACATCGGAACTCGTTGAAAAATGGCTCTTAAACGTCAGTTATTAGCATACTATTCCACTTTAGAGTATTAACTTCCCATCCACCCCTCCGTTTTTAATTAGATCTTAGTTGTGCATCCCACTTTTGCATTTTGCTGAATTTATAGAAAGATAATGTAGTTAATATTAATGGACGAAAGAAAACGTATGTAAATAAAAAAAAAAAAAAAAAAAATATATATATATATATATATATATATATATATATATATTTTTTTTTTTTTTTTATTTTTGAACACTACTTGGTAATACTCCAGAACACGGTGCCCCTTTGACAATTACGTCGAGAAGAAGAAGGGGAAAGCAGTGACGTACGGTTCGTAACTCCGCCCACTCACTGCGTTCCCCCTCTTCTTCTCGACAACTGCACGTGGCGAATGTCACGCGACATAACAGTATGGCAGAACCGAAAAATAACGAAATTATCGGCAACAGTAATTTTTTCGGAGCAGCAGCCAAAATAATTGCAAATTAAACACACTAATTTCGTTCTTCAAAACGAAAAAAAAAAATGAGACGCAGCAAACGACCAATTTTCGACAAATAACTGGCGAAGTCCCGCAAAAAGGTAACCTACCATTTTTAATTAAACACAAACGAAAGACAATTAAAAACGTAATTCCCAATTGAAAAACGTTCTTCAAAACAGAGACGCAGCAAACGACCAATTTTCGACAAATAACTGGCGAAGCCCGCAAAAAGGTAACCTACCATTTTTAATTAAAAATGGTAGGTTACGAAAGACAATTAAAAACGTAATTCCCAATTGAAAAACGTTCTTCAAAACGAAAAAATATATAATGAGACGCAGCAAACGACCAATTTTCGACAAATAACTGGCGAAGTCCCGCAAAAAGGTAACCTACCATTTTTTATTAAACACAAACGAAAGACAATTAATTAAAAACGTAATTCCCAATATACATTTTTTTTGTATGGCCACTAATACATCTGAATTAACACGTGCAACGAACAATAAAATTGCTCTTTGCATAAGCACAAAACGGCAACATAGAATTTTTTCTTTTTTTAAAAAAAAAACCGCAACGGACACAATACTACGTTAATAATACGTGAAAATAACACAGAAATACAAGACAAACTAAACTCACCTCACAGCAGCAATAAACAAAGAAACAGTTCACCAGCAGGATGGAACGGGATAACGACAAACTGAAAACCACGAGGCAATAACCAGAAAATGAAGAAGTAACAACTCACCTCCGTACGCACTAAAAACCAACATTCAAAAGAAAGAATATACGCAACGAATTTCGCATTTAGCGCTCCAGTGACGTCGTGTCACGTGACATCCACGTGAAACGAAGAGGGGACGCAGTCAGTAGGCGGGATCAAAACCTGTCAATCACTGCTTTCCCCCCGTTCTGACAACCAATTACAAGGGGGCACCGTATATTGGAGTATGGCCCACTACTTTTAAGCAATGTTCTATATTTGTTAAATTTTCTGTTGCGAACAATGCTGCGTTTCACTGAATTACGATCACCCCTATGAAAACTGAATGGGACCCGTTGACCAAGTGAGGTACGAGTGCGGAGCTAGTTGACCTACGTAGCATAGATAAGATGTTAGTGGTTCAGTACGTAGTAAAATTCCGAGCGTGATGGGTAAAAGGAAAGATTTATCGGACTTGGATAAAGGACAGATTGTGGGTGATCGATGAGCTGGTGCCTCAATTTCTCAAACGGCTGAACTGGTGGTGTGTTCGAGAGCTGCCGTAGCTAGTTTACCAGGACTAGCGTCAAAATAGTCACAGTCCCAATAGCAAAACTGCAAAGGTCAGCGAAAGGTTGATGTTAGAGGTGAGCGCTGGGTCCGACGACTCGTACAGGCGCAGCACTGTTGAAGAGTTGACTACCCAATACAACATGGGCCAACCCAGAACAATATCTAACATGACCATGCGTCGCACGCATGGGCTATACCAGCAGACGACCCCTACGGAGTCCTCTTTTAACCAAGGTTCATCGGCGTAAAAGATTCGCCTGGTGCAAAGAGCATGCAATTTGGACATTAGAAGACTGGAAGAAGGTGTGCTGGTCGGATGAGCGTTATTTACTACACACCGTGGATGGTCGTGTACGGATTTGTCGTCAACAACATGAGGCTCTTCATCCATCATGCATGTTATCAAAAGTGCAGGCCGGTAGAGGCTGTTGTATGGTGTGGGGCATGTTTCACTGTAAGGAACTTGGACCTATGGTGCATGTGGAACAACGTATCAGTGGTCTCAGCTATCGTCAACTGCTTGCTGACTGTGTACACCCTACTACGTTACACTTTTTCCCGGATGGCGATGGTGCCTTCCAAGATGATAATGCGCCGAGTAATCGGGCATTTGTGCAGGAATGGTTTGAGGAATACAGTTGTGACTTCCAGCATATCAATCCCATAGAGCCCTTGTAGGAAGATATGGTATTGAATCAATGCCACGTCAGATAGCTGCTGTACTGAGGCTAAAAAGGAGGACCTACAAAGTATTAGGTAGGTGGTCATAATTCAGTGATCACTCAAAAAAAAAAAAAATATATATATATATATATATAGGCCATACTCCAATATACGGTGCCCCCTTGTAATTGGCTGTCAGAACGGGGAAAAGCAGTGATTGACAGGTTTTAATCCCGCCTACTGATTGCGTTCCCTCTTCGTTTCACGTGGATGTCACGTGACATGACGTCACTGGAGCGCTAAATGCGAAATTCGTTGCGTATTCTTTCTTTTGAATGTTGGTTTTTAGTGCGTTCGGTGCTGAGCTGTTAGTTCTTGCTTTTCTGGTTATGCTTCGTGGTTTTCAGTTTGTCGTTATCCCGTTCCATCCTGCTGGTAAACTGTTTC